>NC_133619.1:426018476-426318476 GCF_048593235.1 Sminthopsis crassicaudata
CTTGACTAGACCTCATGTTAGTCTGCCTCCTCTGGATTCTAGTCCAGAAGGACTTTTCCATTCTGTAAACTCAAGTTTAAAGGCCACCTCTTCAATAATTTTTCCAAAATATTCATAAGGAACAATCTTTCTCCTAATATTATGAACTTTGTTTATACCTCTTTTTATGTCCTTAGCCTATGCTATTCAGCATTATGTTATTTTTGTGTCCTGTAATGAGTTCTACTAATCTTTAAGTTCCATGAGGTTAGGACCAATGACTTTATCATGAATAATGAATTAGGGTAATTTTGAATTCCACTTAGGGCCTGGTATTTTGCTTTGAATTAGCAGGTGCTCATGTGATAGTGGCTGAATTGAAATAAGTTTAATCAAATATGGACACTTAGATGTATGAATATATTTTTATTCTGTGTAATATAAACAACATATGAATTATCCCCTCTCTTTCCTGAAATGATCATTATATATATTCTTATACTATATCACACAAATATATTTGTCCCTTTAAAACATAGAAATGATCCCAAGTTCATTTTTATCTGCCTGTTTCTCTCTTTGTCTCTGAAACATCTATCTTTTCTCTTTTTTTGCCTTTCAATTTCATTAGGGCAACAACAAAATAAACATTTTTATTTGAACTTTAGTTTCCATTTATTTTGAAAGTACTTTTACTCTTATCTAATATATAGAAATGGTAAAATGGTATGGTGATGTCTTTTGATTTGTTGGGTAAATTGCGTTTAAATGACACAGAGTTGAATAAAGCTGTCTGCTTTACTCTCTCTGTCCTGTGGCAGGGAAGAGGCAAAACTAATGATGACCAGAGATCTTAGTGACCATAGTGTCTTCAATGTTTAATCAAGTTCTAAATGCTCCACAACACCTACTTCACCTACTTTTATGACTATTGGAACAAATTGTCCCCATCATCTCCACCGGGGAATTCTTTATATGCTTGGGGTAAATACCCCCTAAATCACTGTAGGCTTTAAGACCTATTGGTTACCCTCAAACTGTTTTAGCCCATCTGCCAAAATGATTTATCAGGGTGTGGCTGCTGTGCATCCTACAACTTCTTGGAACAACTTGTGAGAATTGAGTGGATAAGGTATAATGTTTAGTACTTTGGACTCTGAATCTAGCAATCCGAGTTCATACCTTGGTAGAAGCTTAGTGTTAATTGGCATGTATAATAATTCCTATATACCAGTTTTGTAGTTAAAACATTTCAATTTAAAGGACATTTCTCAGTAGACCTTTAGTTTGTGGTTGCTTTTGGCTAATATACATAACTTTCTAGCAAATAAATGTAATACAAAACTACCACAATTAGGGTAACTTAACAGTCTTATGATATATAAAACTGACAAAGTTATTAATTCATTCCTTTTTTCTGTTGCAGAATATTTGCTTTTTAACTTGGATTATTGATTTCTAATCAAATATTATTATAGTACCACTTATGTTATTTTATGCTTTAAGTCTTTTTTTTATTTTCAACTCACCAGAGATTCAGTGCCTGTAGCTGACTTGTAGCAAGCAACTTATTAATGTTAAGAATGTTATCATTTGTAAAAAAATAAAATAAATTCCTGGCTGGACACAGGAAAGTCAACTGCTTTGGGAATCATCAAGGAGATAAAAGAATATGCTTATTTTTTTGGCTTTTTATTTTTGTTTTATTTTTAACATAATTTTATTTTTTCCAAATACATACAAAGATAGTTTTCAACATTTATCTTTGAAAGACCTTGTGGTACAAATTTTTCTCCCTTTTCTCCCTTTCCCCACTGCTTAAGATAGCAAGCAATTCAATATAGGTTAAACATGTGCAATTCTTCTAAACATATTTCTATAGTCATCACTCTGTGCAAAATAGACAATATCAATAGTAGAAAAACACTAAAAAAGAAGAAAAACAATCAAGCAAACAAAAACCAAAAAAAAAAAAAAAAGAAAAGAAAAGAAAAGGTGAAAATATTATGCTTTGATCCACATTTATTCATAGTTCTCTCTCTGGATGGGAATGGCACTTTCCTCACAAGTCTATTTGAATTGCTTTGAATCACCTCATTGTTGAAAAGCCAAATCCATTAAAGTTGATCATCACATAATCTTCTTGTTACTATGTAAAATTATCTCTTTATTCTTTTAATTTCATTCGGCATCAGTTCATGTAAGTCAATGAGAAGACATTCTAATGGAAACTAAAATTGATGGTGATTCTTATGTCCTGCCATTGGCAAGAGATAATTTGAACAGATGAAAATGGATAAAACACTGGGACAGGCTTAAGCAGCTGAGGCTAAGCCACTAGTCTTAGAGATGAAATATCATTGCTATCATGTAATTCTTGTCTACAAACAACTAACATAAATTTTCACTGTGCTCATTTTTCAGCAGTTAAAGTTGTTTCTTTTCTTCTTTCTCTCCTATTTTTGAAGAAAAAAAATGGAAAAGTAATTAAGAAATCACCCCCTTGTGTTAGAAACCATAGGTTCATCAATTTAGAGCTGGAAGAAACCTTAGAAGTCATCTATTTCAGCACAAGCTTTATATGAATGAGCAAAGTGAGGTCCAGAAAATTTAAGTTCAAAGCTCAAGAGACAGAATTTATCCCCATGTGCTTTCATTCTAAATACTGAACATGATGACATCATGCTTTTTTTTTTCAAAGTAATCTAAGTTTCTTTGTACTTGATACACTTTGCACCCATTTTTATGTTAAATTCTTAGGGTAGAAAATAAGAATGAAAAAGTTTCAAACTTTAAGGGACTTGTGTCATAACAAAAACACAGCCAAAATAAGCTTTCTTGAAGTGTATATGAAAATACACATAAAATAAAGGATAATTTGAGGGAGGACATTGGCATCCTGGGAAATGAGAAAAGACTATATGTTGTGTGATCCTAAACAATTTACTTATCCTATCACAGCCTCAGTTTATTAATCTTGAAAACAGGAATAATAATATTTACCTAACACACTGTACTGGTAATTGTAAAGAAAAATGTTTTGCAAACTTCAAGCATTTTATAAATGTAACCTAATATGTTTGAATTGTAACTTAAATACCTAACTATATGATACTGGGCAACTCACTTAAACTTTCTTAGTCTTAAAACAGTATTAATAATAGCATCTATTCTACTTGCACAAATTTATTTAATGAATACTTTTTGATTGATTGATTGGAACTCTGGTTTTCAGAATATCTGAATCAAACTACAATAATGGATAAAGCATGATATAAATGATGAATTGCCTACATAAGACTGGAAAAACTCATAACTAAAAGATTCATCACCAACTGATGATGATTTTTTCCTAAAATCATTGTAACTCACAAATACTAATTAATTAAGGAATAGAAAAGTCTATATTAGCAGAACATATAATTAGATAATATAGAATTATCATCTATATTAGCAGAAAAAAACATTGATTAAATTATGGATCTTTATAATATTGGAAGAAGCTATGAACAACACAGGAACAGCTAGGTGGTTCAGTGGGTAGAATAGTAGGCTTGAATTTGGGAAATCTGAGTTCAAATTTCCCCTTAAACATTTGATCCTGGAAAAGCTACTTAACCCTTTTTTGCCTCAATTCTTCATCTGTAAAATGAGGAATTACTAGAGAAGGAATTGGCAAACTACTCCTGTATCTTTGTAGAGAAAATTCATAGACAAGAATGCATGGAGTCATGTAGAATCAGACAAGACTAAATGATTGAACAATTACACAATGTTATGCATGTAACGTGGTTATACACAGTACCTTCCATTTTAGGACCACACATCCAAGTTGTCAAGTCAAGACTTGCATCTATTAAGAAGTTCAACTGAAAAAAAATAGCTAAAATAGTTCATGGTTAAGGACAAAAAGAGAAGATTGTCTTTATTTAAAGACTTCCAAGGAGGGAGAACTCACTATTTCTGAGTGTAAATCATTTCATTGTGAGATAGATCTAGTGGTAAAGATTTTTTCCCTTAAATTGAGCCAAATTGGCTTTTTTGCAATTTATACTGTGTTCTCAGTTCAGCCTTCTGAGGCCAGAGAAAATAAATTTAATCCTTCTTTCACAAGACATCACTTCAGACTTGAAAACAGATTTTGTATTTCCTCAAATCTTTTTGATTGAGCTTACTCATGTCCAGTTCCTTCATCCAATTTGCAGTCAATGGACTTGAGTCTCTTTACTCTCCTGCCAGGGGCAGAAATGTGATGCAATGGATAGGTGTCCATTTTATATGTGTCAAGTATACTGTTTTGCAGCCTAAGTACAGAACATTATATTTATTTATATTGTATTTATTCTTATTAGTTTCAGTTCAATGCTGAAGCTTATCAATATAGTTTTAGATATTTACTCTATTACCTACTATGTTAGGTATTTCTCCATGCAAATTTGATGAACATACCTTGTTTTGACTCAAGCACAGATACCACAGAGGCAGACTCCAACTACCATCACTAAAACTGCTTCTTGAAGCAAGTGTATGTATTCTTGTCTTGATCTGTGCTATCATTGTTGTTGGGTTCTCCCCATGATTAAGCTACATATATTGGTGCAGATAGATCTCTTTTGAGACTTTAATTCAAATCTTCCTGATTCTAAAGCTAATTCTCCTTCCCCTCCTCCTCCTCTTCCTCCCCACCTAATCCTCTTCCTTTTCCCTCTCCTTTTCCTTTTCTCCCCTTCCTCCCCCTACCCCTCCTCTTTATTTTCTCTCTTCTTCTCCCCCTCCCACTCCTCTACCTCCTCCTCCTTTTTTTTCCCCTCTCTTTCTCCTCCTTCTCCTTCTTCTTCTTCATTAGCATTGCAACTTGTGAAAAGAGGACAAGGGTTTCTGCATTAAGTGGGTTCTATTTATCATTGCTGGAGAAAATGTGTTTATGGAACAAAATTAGCAATAACATTTAACTTAATGTTTATTCTTCTGAATATTTTAAGATTTATTTTCGCAATGATTTTGAGATAAAGGCATACCTCTAAGCTAAGCATGTCTGTATAAGTTCATCATTTTTATAAAAATGTTCATATCTTTTTTTTGAAGCCTATGGAAGAAATTTATGCTCATTTACAGGAATGAAAAATCAGGATGGCATTTATAATTAAAACTCCCAAACCTCATTTTCTTCAACAGGTTTACCTCCGTTTATAAACATACTTTAAAAAGGTCATAGTCTCCCACTGTCAATGTCATTTCCAGTCATCCTGATCTATATCTATCTTGCCACTGGACCCAGATGACCCCAGAAGAAAAAGTAATATGGTGACTTTATACAGCCCTCCCTTACTTAAACCTAAATCATTTACAAGTTGGCATCTCTCTTCCTCATGCCATTGTCTTCTTTGAAAACAAAGGTCAACCAACCACAACAACACAAAATTTAGCAGCTTCTACATTAAAGGATGAGAGGACTTGGTTTATGATATTTTGTAGGACAAAGCAGCTTGGATTACAGCTAAGAATCCCTTACCCAGAAAAACTGAATATAATTCTTCAGGAGGGAAAAAGTAGACATTCAATAAAATAGAAGCATACTTGATGAAAAAATTAGAGCTGAATAGAAATTTTGATTTTCAAATGCAAAACTCAAGGGAGCATAAAAAGGTAAATAAGAATGGAAAAATCATAAAGGACTTAATAGGTTTAAGCTATTTTCTTTCCTACATGAGAAGATGATGCTTGTAACTAATAAGAGCATTTTCATTATTAGGGCACTTAAAAAGTATATATCAACCTAGGTCACAAAAATCAGTTGAATATGAAGGGGTGTTATCTTTAAAAAAATAAAATTACAGTCTAAAAGAGGAATTTACTTAGAAACAGAAAAAAAGAGAAATAGAATGGGGCAAATACATAAAAGAGCCAATAAACAGCTTTTACATTGGAAAAGAAGATAAGGAAAATAAGGAGGACTGAGTGAACCTAAATCTCATTAGAAGTTGCTCAAAGAGCAAATAATATACACATTTGATTGCAGATAGAAACATATCTTATCCTACAGGAAAATAGGATGGGAAGGGGATAAGAAAACTAGGGGGCAGGTTATAGAAAGGTGGATAGAATGGAGGAAAGGGCAATCAGTAGTAAAAATACTTTGTGGAGGGACAGATTAAAAGGTGAAGGGCAATTGAATAAATTGAGGGAGAATGGAAGGAAATACAGTTAGAAAAAATAGCTGTAAAAAAAGTTTTAAGCAAGTTTCTCTGAAAAATTCCTTACTTCTTGAAAATAAAAATAAAAATAAAAGCCATTCCCCAATTTATAAATGTTCAAAAGATATGAACAGTTTTAGATAAAGTAATCAAAGCTGTTTCTAGCCATATTTTTAAAAGGCTTTAAGTCACTATGGATTGAAGAAATTCAAATTAAAATAATTCTAATGTACTACTTCAGACCTCTTAGACTGGTTAATATGACAGATAAGGAAAATGACACATGATAAGGGGGAAATGGAGGAAATGAAACATTAATGCACTGTTGGCAGGGTTGTGAACTGATTCAAGCATTCTGTAGACCAATTTGGAAGTACTCCCACAGGGCTATAAAATTATGCATACTATTTGACCTAGCAATACCACTACTAGTATCCCAAAAGAGATAGCTATATAGAAAAGGAAAATGGCTTATATGTACAAAAATATATTTATAGAAGCTTTTTCCTGGAGACAAAGAATTGGGAAGTGAGGAGAAGTCCATCACTTAGAGAATGACAACAAATTTTGGTATATAATTGTGACAGAATACTACTGTGTAATAATAAATGATGAAGCAAGATGTTCTCAAAAACTTGGAAAGACTTACATAAGTTGATACAAAGTGAAATGTACTGTACAAAGAAACAGTAATATTGTTAGAGGATCAGCAATGAATAACTTGGCTATTCTCAGCAATAGAAAGATACAAGACAATTCTGATGAAAAATGCTGTCCATAATCAGAGAAATAAATGGTGGCATTTAAATACAGGTTGAAACATATTTTTTAATTCTGTTTTTATTGAGGAATTTTTTTGTGGGGAGGGACTTTTTTGTTTTGTTTTTATTTTTTTTTTGTCTATGAGTTCTTTCACAACATGACTATTATGGAAATGTTTTGCATGACTTCACATACATAACCTATATTGAATTGCTTGTTTTCTCGGTGGGAGTGGAAAGGTGGGGAGAAAGAAAGAGAAATAATTTAAAACTTAAAAGTTTTAAATATAAATGTTAAAATTGTTTTTATATGTTACTGAGGAAAAAAAACAAAATACTAAACATAACCAAAAATAAATACATCATCTTCACTAGGGGAAAAAAGAAATGCCCCCATTTTTCTTATTATCTTCCCTTTCCACTTTTTGGTAGAGTAATTTAAATTTCTATATGCAACTGAGTGTGCATGTTATTTGTTCTTTGAGCAAGTTCTAAAGAGAGTTAGATTCACTCTATCCTCTTTTATCTTCCTTTTCTTCCCCTCAAATGTAAAAGCTTTTTCTTGACTTCTTTATGCAAGACAATTTACCCCATTCTCTCTCTCCCTTTCCCTTTCTCCCAGTACAATCTTCTCTCATCCTGTAATTTTTTTTAGATATTATCTCTTTATATTAAACTTAGGATGCTTTCAAAATAGCCTGGAAAGACTTAAATGAACTGATATAAATGGGAAATGAGTAGAACCAGGGCAGCATAATTGAAAGATGCTCAATTATGAATTATTTAGTCATTCTTATTATCTTATACCTATGATGAAAAATACAATCTATTTCCAGCAAAAGAATTAATGAAGTCTAAATACAGATTAAAGCATACTTTTAAACTTTATTTTTCATGGATTTATTTATTTTTTTACAACATGACTAATATGAAAAGATGTTTTTCATGACTAGGCATGTATAACCTATAAAATTGTTTGCCTTTTCAATGAGGGGTGAAGGAGAAAAAGAGAGATAAATTTCAATTCAAAATTTTACAAATGAATGCTGAAAACTATATGTATTTGGGAAATAATAAAATACTAAATAAATATTATTTAAAAGACTTGGGTAATAAAGTCATCACTACACTGAAGCCATGGTGCCTGGAGGCTAATAATAATAACTGACATTTATACAGCACTTTAAGATTTACAAAGTGCTTGACATCTATAATCTCATTTTATCTTCACAAGACCCTTGAAATTAAAAGTGAGGAACTCTACTTTCTCTCCATTGTCAATTATAAATAATTCATCAGCCCCAAGAAAAGATCCCATCCCTTGGTCTATAAAGTTTTTCTTCTCAATATACGTAAAATACAAAAACAAAGACCCTTTTTTGTTATCCTTGGTTTTCTCCACAAACATGATCTTATTCTGATCCTTTATGCAATATTTAGAGCAGCATGCTCTTTTTTTCATTCTTTGATACATGGCTTTCTTTCCATTTTCTGTGTATTTCTTTGTAAATTCTATGTTGCTTGTTGAATTACTAGTGCATCAAACATTGCATTTCCAATGGGATACAAGCTCCTTGAGGATAAAGAAGCTTTTTTGCTATTTATTTGTCCTTCAGCAAAGTGCCTGACACACAGTAAGGATGTGATAAATACTTGCTGATTGATTGAAAGAGTCCTTTAATGGTTTTGGAGCTATGAAATAATTTGATAAAACATCTTATATAATGGAAATTCCTTAGCTCAGAACTTATTCATTTTTCCAATTATGCCCCCATTTCTGAGCTTTTGAATACTGTGCTTCTTACATAATAAATGTAAATGTAAATAAAGATACATATATAGACATAGTTATACAATGCATATTTGCATTTGTATGTATGTATATAAAATTCATATTATATATATATATATATTAGACACACACGCACACACACACACGCACACACACATTACTATCTATATAATTTTAGACAAATTACTACCCTCTTTGTGAACCTAAGTCATTTTTCTTCTATTAAATCTGGGGTGGTAGTGAAATTATGGCTATTAGATTACTTTCCAACATTATTCCCAGTGCTAAGATTTATATGGTTGCAATACTGGGAGTACCACAGTCTAGTTACAGAAATCGATATAAAGCCAATGACTGCTTCTCTATCAGTATGTTTGTTGCCAGAATATGTAGCTTTTGAAAGGACATTCTTCTCCTATATTTAAACTTTGCCCAAAATTAAGGATTCTTTTGAAAAATGAAATGCTCTCTATGGCATCTGCTGTTGAGCTGTCACTCTAAGCAAAAGGCACACAGCTGCAGGCCAGGAGGAGAGTAAAGAAGCAGAAGGCTGGCGGCAAGTTTTGGATAATTGTGACAGTATATTTCTGCCCTTTAGAATTGGGGCATTTCTATTTATGCCTGCAGTTGTTAAAATTTACCTCCGTCAAACAGTTAACCGATCAAATCACATAGACTAATCGAATCACACTCTTTTAACAGTTGAGACATTTCAATAAAAAAAAAAAGTGCTTGGTCTCAAAAAGTCTTATAAAATCTATGCCAATCTTCAATTTTTAAAACAATAATCTTCAGAGGTATATATTTTAGTTTCAATGTCAAACTTTCATCTCCTCTGTTTGATATTTATTTAGAAAGGGGAGAAATGTACATATTTCACATTCATGTTAGCTAGTAATAAAAAAGTTCTCAGAGATTTCAGAAAAGTATTCAAAATGTAGGTACTAATACAAATATTGACTTCATATTTTGTTGAACATCAAGATTTATTGTCCCTCAAGGCAAATATTGACCTCACCTTTCAGGTCAATAAATCTTGATGCTCACTGCAACAAAAGTCAATATCTGCTTAATATCCATGTCTCTAGACAACAACCAGCTCTGTTCATGCTGCAATGATTAGTGTTTTAAAACAGATGTTTATTCAAATTAAAGGAAAATAGTTCAAAGTCAAAAAAAGCTTTCTAAATTTCTGACCATGCAAATAAGACATCTTAAAAAGAATCAAGGACATTAAAGATTTCGTGTTTAAGGAAAGTTGGATATAAAAAAACTTTTTCAAAATGGAAGAGGCCCAATTCTATAATTTCTTTGCTCTGGAGAATTCACATTGTGGAAACTCCCTCTGCCACTGTTGTGCAACAGCTCTTATAAAACTTATAATTTTAGCTGTCTTGGATAAGTAAATAATGAGAGTTGTAGAATGTGGGAAGGCTCACATAGCAAGCATCAAAGATAAGACTGGAACCCATGTTTACTTGAATATAAGTCTAGGTCTCAATTTACAATGCCATATTCCTACTTACAAAGAAGCATTTGCCTAATGAGGTAAATAAGAGTTACTTTTAAAAGAAAGAACTACAAATGCAACATCATGTTTTTATAATTGTCCCCCTCTGGCTTTTCCCAAGATACAAAATTTCATTAATGAATTAGTTGCTTTTTTATGTCAATTTACTTAATAAAACATATAAATAATGTGAATATAATAATTTCTTGAGGACTTTTTTTTATTAGGGAATAGACCTTTTGGGGAAAATCTCATGGTGCCCAAGTTCTCTCCTCTCCTGGTCTAAATTACTATAACTAAGTAGTTTAAGCTTAATCCAAGCTTCCTATAATCTCCAAGTATTATACATATACATATACATATGTATGTATATATACATACATATATATACACATATATGTATATATATATACATTACTTTAAAAGAAGATGTTAGATTTATGAATTCTGAGATTGTAACTGATCTAAGGATCTAGCATTTGAGCACTAGTCACATCTTCAATAATGAGAATAACTTGTTATGTCCACTAAATGCGTAATTATTTTGTCAAGAAATCTGGTTTCAGGTAAATTCCTCAAAATAGTCCCTCATTTTACAGAGTTAATGCTGTTTCTCAATTGGGCTCTTTTTGACATCTGTGATTCAAACTGAAGAACAGGAAAAAAATAAGTAAACATAAAAATGAATTAGTACCACTTAATCTGGAAGTGAAAATAACACTCTTCCTCACTATGCTACAGATTCTTGCAACTTCTCACCAAAATCTAGCCCATTCTGCTTCAAAAATGATTCTTGCAGATTTTGCCTGATTTGACCAAGACCCCAGAGTTTATCCTCCTGTTTCTCATTATAATTCTAAAGAAAGAATTATTTCCCTTGTATTATAATTAAATAAGTCCCTTCTTGTATATTCAGCAGTAATGCTGTCATCTTTCTCTATACACTTCAGAGTACAATTAATTATTATTTTATCAAAGATGTGGTGGCCTATAATTCCTCAGACCAATTTTCTAAGAATTATAGTCTTGACAGAAACTTAATTTTGCCAAGACTCCTCTGCACCATCATTAGGCATCTCTCTTTGGCAGTATATAATCCTATCTCAGAGTGACAGTGCACATGGATCTTGGCACTGAGCTAATATAATTTAGTGACAGCAGGATTAGGAATGGATGCACATTCACATTTTGGGATGATGCCTTTAATACAGCTGCTCCTCTTCATTTGCACTATAGAGGCTGACTCTGAGGAGGTAGAATGATGGAAGACATAGAAAAATAAGGTTATTACAAAGGAAAACAAAAGGAAATGCCCCAGTCATAAAGCCCTTGTCCCCTCTGGGAAATTGGTGTTGAATATTGAGATTCTCGTTCCTTTTTTTATTTTTTTTTTCTTGAAAGTTATATTCTTAACAATTTTGACCTTGCCATCCATGAAATTCCTCTTAATTATATGTGTTTTCCAACTTGAGACTTAATGCCTTTATTATTTTAATAGACAGGAAAAAGCATATGATTTAAATATATTAAATGAACAAATTACAGAAGCATAATAAGCAAGTATCTTAAAACCCTCCATTTTAATTTCAAGTTAAGTCACAACTCTTTAAAGAAAACTACAGTTTCATTTCACAAATAGCTGTTGACAAATGTTATATTCCAAAATGTATATCTGTATACTCATTTGCACATGAAATGATTAGTGAACAGAGACCTGCTGAATCATTAGCACTCTATTAATGGCCAAATGCCTCAGGAAACAATTATTATTCTATCTTGAAATGTTGTTTATTTCAAACAATAACACAATAAGCATTGATTAAGCATATACCAGTTACTAAGTTACACAATAGGGATACAAAAACAAATCTAGATAGCAGGCACAGACCTGTAGGGAGGAAGAGAGAGAATTTGAAATTCAATATTTTACAAAACAATGTTAAAATTGTTAACATGTAATTGGGAAATATGTAATGAAATAAAAATATTTTTAAAAAATAATGCAAAGTCAAAAATGAAACTTTTATTATCTTCAAGGGCTAAACATTCTATTGTAGGGGAAATAAGTACATATATTTTGATACTAATGATATGCAAAGTCAGGAGAGGATAATTTGAAAAGTGGAAGTAGAGAAATGGAACAACTTCATCTATTGGTCTCATTAAAAGAATGTGGAACTTGTAATAAATTTGAGAAAAGATGGAACTTCATGAAGTAAAAACAAGAAGTTTCCAATTTACTTAGAAGATAAAAAAGAATAATATACAATAAATTTGAATAGGGTTGGGCTAAAGCATGTAGTACTTTAACAATGCCAGAAATGAGCCTATGTTTGATCAGAGGAGATACAGAAAGCAATAGGAGCTTCTTTAAAAGTATGCTGAAAAGGATATTCCTAAAGCATATTTTCCTTTGCTTTAACAATGACCCTTTGGCATTTCTGTAGAGGCTGGCTTAGTATTGAGAGATCCTAGTTACTAAACCAGACTCTTCAAAGATGTCAAAGGGAGACTAGTTAAAATTTTAAAATAGTCCCTACGGTCCCAATCAAACTCAGGGTTCAGTCTCAGGGAGCAATTCCACACCAATAAGCTTATCGTTAATTGTCAGTCAGGAGAAAAACATAGTAGCTAGGTAGCACAATGTATAGTATAGACCTGGAAATTAGAAAGATTCATCTCCCTCAGATCAAATCTGGACTCAAATACTAACTAGAAGTGGATAAGTCATTTAATAATGAGTCATTTAAATATAATAATAATAATAATGTCATTTAAAGTCATTTAATAAGTCATTTAATTCTGTTTGCCTCAGTTTCCTCATCTAAAAATGAGCCAAAGAAGATGTCAAACTAATACATTACCTTTGCTAAGAAAATCCCAAATGAGTTCACAAAAGAATAAGATCCATCTGAAATGCTTAAAAAGAAACAAACAAACAAAAAAAGAAAATAGTTCAAATAAGGTATTTAACTAGTTGATAAGGATATATTAAATGTTTATTATTTACCAAGTGCTGAGTTAAGTAGTTTGGGATTCAAAAGCAAAAGATAATTCCTACTCTCAAAGTGTTCACTACAGTCTAGTGGAAGAGACAACATGCAAACAATCATACAAACAAGGTACATACATGTTTAACTGGAGATAGTCCATATAGAGGACACACAAACTAGAAAGGAATCTTGTAAAGTGTTTTGTTGAAGATGAGATTCATTCTGAAACTTGAAAGAAGCAATTGTAGTCAGGAGAAATTGATGAGGAAGGTGATTATTCTAGGCAGGTTCAGCCAGAAAAAAATCCTGGAGTATGAAAATGTAGGGTTTTGTGTGAAGAACAGCTAGAAAGTCACTGTCATTATTTCACAGAATATATGAAAGACAATAATGTGTAAGAATTTTGGAATGGAAACAATTGGACAGCACAATGGATAGAGCATTGGTCCTGGATTCAGAAGAACCTGAGCTCAAATCTGGTCTCAGACACTTAACATTGTGTTAAGTTAGGGAAAAAAATGGAATGACAGGAGTAAACCAGGTTATAAAAGTCTTAAAAGCAAAACAGAATTTTATATTTAATCTTGGAGGTGATGGGGATTTCGTGGAGTTTGTCTAATGGAAGGTTAGGGAAGAGACACAGTTAGACTTGTTTTTCAATAGATAAGTGGAGGATGCATTGACTAGGGAAGGACCTGAGACAGGGAGACCAATCAGAAGGTTATTGCAGCACGACAGGTATAAAGTGATAAAGACAAGCACCAGGAAAGTGATAGTATCAGACAAGAAAAGAAAGTATAAGTAAAGAGATTTTATGAAACTACAATCAATATGACTTGTTGATATAGATTGTATATATGGAATAAGAGAGAGTGAGGAGTTGAGGTTTATATATAGATTGCAAATCTAGGTGGCTAAGAAGATGGTGATACCCTCAAGAGTATTAAGAAAATTAGGAAAAATGAAGGCCTTGGGTGGGAAATAATATGTTCATTATTTTACATGCTGACTTGAAAATCAGGACATTCAGATGAAGATGTGCAATAGGAAGTTGCTAATGCAATACTACATAGTAAGAGAGAGCTTTGGGCTAGATAAATAAATCAATATAGAAGTGACAATTGAATCTATGGGAGCTGATGTGTTCAATAAGTAAAATGTTAAAGAGAAAAGGTCTCACAACAAATTTTAAAAGGCAGACATTATTTGTTAGTTGTTGCTATTGTTAGCCCTTCATTTTTAAAAGGGCATGACAGCAGGGAGGTGATTCTATGACATGCAACTGAATTGGATTTAAGTGAGACAAGGCTGTGCAAAGTCATCTGCCTTATTTCCCCTCCAGAGCCATTTGGGTCCAGTGGCAAGATATAGATCAAGGCAACTGAAGATGGCTCTAAATGAAATGGGAGACCTTAGTCTTTCTAAGCTATGGTCTTCAACAGGTCTGTTTTACTGAGGTGGCACCTATACAGTGATTAAGGATAGGTAGCAATTTGCATGGATGAAGATATCACAAAGTACACTAAAAAGGAGTGGTCCAACAGGCAGGAAAAAAATAGCAGAGTCAAAACGCTAGAAAAAGGAAAGTATCAAGGAAAAGGGAGTAATTTGCAGTGTCAAATACAATAACGATGTTAAGAATGATGCCTGAGAAAAGGCCATTACATTTGGGAATGAAAAAATCATTGGTAACTTAGGTGAGAGCAATTCTAATTAAATGATTTAGGGAAGAAACCAGACTATAGAGGATTAAGAGTAAAAATGACAACAAAGTATAGGTAGAATTAGCATCAATGGGTAGAAGTTGAGAGAAAACTATGTTTGATGAAAAGAAAATTTGTTGATTAAAATTATGTAAAGTAGAATGATTTGCCTCAGATAGAGTGCTCTTTCAAAAAAACTGTATTTCTTGATTAGAATTTTGAATTAGGATTAAGATTTCTGAGAACCTTTCCAATAAAAATTCTTTCACTCTATAGCTATAGCTTAAACTTCAGAAATCTCTTAATGTATGTATTTTCACTAATTTGTGTTTCTATTTTATAGACATACCCCAACCAAATCTGAAAACAAAACCTCAAAGCTACACAAAAATAACTTATGATTATATTTTGTGAGAGAAGGCTGAAACTAGTGCAAGAATCAGTTTATCCAATTGAGTGAATTTGTCAATTAACCACAGAATAAACCTTCATAATGCTACCTCTGTGCCCAGCAATGTCTTAGGAAGTAATTGGGATAAGAGAATTGTGTTGCTGTTATTATTATTAATTGTTTTTTAGTTATATCGTCATAGTCACACAGTCTGAAGCTGGATTTGAACTAAGAATATTAATCTTTCTGACTCTAGGCTCAGCACTCTATCCAGTGCACCATCTAGATGCCTTAAGAAAAATATGAAAAAATCAATTTAATCCTTTCCCTTGAAGAGTTTTTTATGTAGTTTGGGAAACAGGATTAATAAAGTCTTCCATCATTCTTACTTGTCCTTTATCAATTTTCCTTTTCCCAAGCATTATTTATAAGAAATAGGAATATATTTGATACACATTAAAATATATTCAAACATGAAAAGTAGTACAGTAGGAAAGAGGAACTGACTTGGAATCAAATTACATAGGTAAATACGCATGATTTAAAATCTAGTAACAGTTTAACGTTGAGAGTGATTTTTAGTCTCTGAATCTGTTTCCTTTGCTCCTCAAAACAGCAAACAATGTACTATGTGATTCCTCAAAGTATGTTTCCATTCTAAATCCTGTAATCACTAATATTTGATTTTAACTAAGTAAATGATACATATTTTCAGGATTCAATTAGGATTCAATTAAATGTATATATTGTTATAAACAAGAACTTAGTATTGCCTTCTTGTCACCATGGACAAATCTGTTTCTCTGAAATTTTTTGAAAATAAATTATCTCGGGGGCAGCTAGGTGGCGCAGTGGATAGAGCATCAGCCTTGAATTCAGGAGGACCTGAGTTCAAATCTGGTCTCAGACACTTAACACTTCCTAACTGTGTGACCCTGGGCAAGTCACTTAACTCCAGCCTCAAAAAATAAATAAATAAATAAATAAAAATAAAAATAAATTATCTCTTTCTTGATTTATACCTATACCCAAGATTTTTAAAATGTAAAAAAAACTTAAGATTTGGGGATAAGACTTCTTTATTTAGTAAAAATTTGCTGAGAAAACTGGAAAGTAGTTGTGACAGAAACTAGCTATGGACGAGTATCTCATTACATTTGACAAGACAAAATCAAAAAGAATACATTACCTATATAGAGAAATTTTACAAGAAAATTAGGACATGGAATATATAACTGATCAGACTTATGGATAGGCAAACAATTCATGAATAAATAAGACAATAAGAAAAGAAAATTAGATATACAAGAGATTTCAATTACATTAAACTTTAAAAGTCCTTGTAACAAATAAAATGAACATATCCATAATCAAAAGGAAAACAGAAAATTGGGGGGGAGGAATTTTATGGAGAGTTTATCAGATGAAGATCTCATATCTAAGATATATGAAGATTTTCATCAACTTTATAAGAATATGTCATTCCTCAACTGATAAATGATAACAAGAAATGAACAGATAATTTTCTAATGAAAACATCAAAACAATTTACAGTCATATAAAAATGCTCTAAAAATCATTATTAGAGAAATGAAAATTAAAACAACCTTTCAACATCATTTTACACCTACCAGATTGACTAAAATTATAGAAAGGGAAAGTAATCAGTGTTGGAAAAGATAATGAAAAAATAGATTTACAAATTCGTTTTTGGTGGAATTATGAAATAATTCAACAATTTTGGAGAGCAATCTATAGTTATTAAACTGCCTATATGCTTTGACCAGTAATTACTACTTGGCAGTTTCCAAAAATGATTAGAGAAAATATATTCTAAATACTTATTCTAAAATATTTATTCTAAATATTTTCTAAATATATTCTAAAATATTTATAACACCTCCCTTTGTGGTGACAAAGAAGTGGAAAATGCAGGGATGCTTATCATTTGGGGGATGACTAAACAAGTTGTAGTATATGCTTATGTTAAAATTCGATTGTGCTATAAGAAATGATGAATTGAATAATTTTAGAACAATATGGAAAGTCTTGCACAAAATGATAAACAAAATGAGCAAAACCAAAGAACACCATAAACAGTAATAACAATATTATTTCAAGTATGGTGTTAAGTGAATAAATTATTTTTATTGTAAATACCCAAATTCATTATAAAGTTCATATGAAAAAAGATATCTGCATCCAGAGAAAGAATTGATAAGTAGAAGTATGTGTAAAATAACATATACATGTGTGTGTGTGTGTGTGTGTATGGGTGTGGGTGTAAGTGTGTGTAATGGTAGCCATCTCTGGGGTAGAGAGAAGGAAGGAAAAAAAAGAAAAAGGTGAATTTACATGATAATTTTCTTGTATATTTGCAAGGAATAGTAAATTGTGCAAAGCAGATTTGTTGTTTCATATGAAATCATCTTTTTTTATTATACTATTTTATCAAAATTCTTGTTTTTTTCCATAAATTGAGAATAAAAATGCTTTTTTAAGGTTGATCTAGTTTTTAGTATCATTTTGTATATGACCATTTCTCTCAAGTAAAACGCATCACTCATATGTCTGTCCCTGGGAAGAAAGAGAGACAGAGACACAGAAACACAAAGATAGAAAATATACACTATAAACTTGTCATCTTTTTATGGTATCAAGTATCAGTGATCATGAGAAATGGTCCCAGCTATAAGGATAAGAAATTGAAAAGTGAACTTTATAACAGTAGTGGTTGTGTTTTCTATAGGATCAGCAACATTTAAATAAATGTGTACCGATGTCTTAAAAATAAGCATAAAGAAAGAATATATATCTATTAAATGTTTGTTTATTTATAATAATAAATGATTTTAATAAATATATATATGACATATATATAAAATAAAATAACATGATTTATTTATAAATTGGCAAAGATATCAACAGAGGAACCCAGCAATTATTGGAGAGGCTGTGTGGAAGGACAGGCACACCAATTCACTTAATATAATTATGAATCCAACAAATTATTCTCGAAAACAATTTGGAACTATACCTGCTCAGCCAGTATTCTCATATGAAAATTGAGAGGGTTTAAAATAAATAATCTGTAATATCATACCTAATTCTCAGTCCTATCATTCTATAGATTGTCCTTTGATCTTCACCTAAGATGTTTTCAAATGTTCATCTTCAAAGTTAAGATAAATATGTTAGAAAAATACATTTGTAAGATTATGTCTCAGAACAAAGAAAAATCTTAGCATCCATGAACTATGATTTTTTTAAAGCACTGTCTTGGAGAATCAAGAGATTGATTTGATTTTTACTAACTATATATTATGGTACATAGTTACTAACTATATATTGTAGTATTATTTTCTGAAAATACTTCTGTTTTTATTTTCTTCATCTTAGTCCAATTATTCTCATTCTTCTTTATTATTCTTTCCTTTCTGCCCAACTTGTTTTACAAAATCTCTTCAGGAAACTTCTATTACAGGCTAAAAACATCTAATATCCTGATTGATAATTGTCTCCACGTCTTTGACACCAAATTTGGGAAATCCAGCTGACTCATGTAAATCACTGAGCTTATAGAGCTTCCTGAAACATGGACTCATGACTACTAAGTAGTCATGAACCTTTTCTTGTAATAAATTAGATTATCATGCCTGAGAATTGTTAATGGCATCGGTTCTACCTTCCCAATTGTGTTATGGGAGCATTTGTCTCCTCCAAAACAAGATCCTAAAGAGTAGGAAATGTCTATACCAGGTTTAAAACTGTATTTGAAAGTATTGATCATCAAAACTATTAGTTTTAGCTGAGAAAAAGATTGGTAGATCAGTGGAACAGTTTAGCTATACATGACATGATAATCAAAGACAGTAGCAATATACTATTTGATAAACTCCTAAACTCCACCTTCTGGAAAAAGAACTCATTATTTAACAAAAAATGCCAGGAAATCTGAAAAATACTATCATAAAAATTAGGCATGGACCAAGTTTTTTCTAGCATATATCAAGATAAGATCAAATTGGTATGTGATTTAGATATAAAGAGTTATGTCATAAGTAAATAGAGGAATAATTTACCTGTCAGAGTTATGGAGAAGGAAAAAAAAAAGTGTGATCAAACAAGAGATGGAGAACATTATGAAGTATAAAATGGATAATTTTGATTACATTAAGTTAAAAAGGTTTTGTACAAACAAAGCCAATTCAACCAAGATTAAAATGGAAGCAGAATGCTGGGGAACAATTTTTACAGCCAGTGTTTCTGATAAAAACCTTATTTCCATATTTTTATAGAGAACTGAATGAAGAAAGGACTTCCAGGCAGAAAAAAATGTCACCTCTTATTAAAAAATAACAATAATTATAAACCTAATTAATTAATACTATGTGGAACAAAGGGACCAAGTAGATAATAAGTGATTATATATGTCTCTGTATAAAAATCAAACATCAAGCAAAATGATTAATTCATCCTCAAGAAATATGTATTTGACTTTTTGTTTTTCATATTCCAGGAATCATTTCTATGATTCAAATTTTCTTTTAAAAATATTTGAAAGTTAATTAATTGACTAAGACTTCAGTATCCAAAATCAGAATTTAATTAAAGAATGTTTAAAGTGAGGAATCTGATGAATTTTTGCCACAATACCAATCTGGACTATGGAAAAAGTAGTAATTTTTTTAAATTTTCTATTTATGCAATAGCTAAAAAACTCTCTCATCACTTTCAAACACTACTTTAATGAGGATGGATAAAGCTAATAATAGATTCTGCTTCAATTGAGGCATTTAATATTACACTACTAAAAGAATTAAACACAGTCCTGCCTAACTTACAAAGTAGTACCAGGCCACGTCACAGAGAATGTCTTGCCTGAACCAGCGATAATAATTTATTATTTGCCTATGATATCTATTATGCTAGACCCTCATAGAGGAACATCCTAAAAATGTCTCATTCTCTGCTACATAGCAGAAACATCATTTTGTCAATTACTACTTATTGTGGACTTTGGTGTCTTTCACATATTTCAACTGAGACAAGAAAGTCAATAATTTGACTTTCTTAAGTTCATTTTAAGATTATATGACATTTCCCCTTTTTCCTGTCTTTTTAAACATTTAAATCAAAATGCCTATCATGCTTTTGCTGAACCTGCAGAATTATTATTTTCTGATGAAGCAGAGAAAACTTTTAAACAGTAAGTAAATTTAAGTAGAATTATTAAAATGCATGCATCTCAAATTTTAGTGCACATTTTTATTTTTGCTCCAAAGTTGTTCCCATCTAAAATATTTTTTAAAATATTTTGTTGGTTACTACTTTTTTGAGGGGGACTGCGAAATCCATCAATCTAGCTCTCATATTAATACATAGATTGATGGATTGATAGAAAGATAGGCAGAGACAGACAGATCTGAGACTTTAGTAGTGTCAGAGGCACTATTTCTCTTTCTGTTCTTATTTATGAATACATTTATATATTAAAGATGTTATTGATAAGTCATAACATTGATAGTTTCATGTCAACACATATAAATAATTATAGAGATGGTTACATACTATATATCTACATATATACATATATATGTGTGTGTGTATATATATATATCTTGTTATATGTGGTATATTGATAACTATATTTCACTATATTGATTTCCTTCATAATCCCACATATATTTGTTTAACTCATGGGAAAAACATGATTCTAAGAAAATATCTATAGGTTTCACCAAACCTCTAAAAGGTTTGTAATGCAATAATGTTAAGAATTTCTGAATAGAGAATGGCTTGTAAAGGAACTTCATATACTGATGTAAGTGGACACCTACTCAGAAACTCTGAATCTTAGAAAATTACCTGAGACACTGAGAGGCTAGTCAACTTTTTCAGGTCACAAAATTCCTTATATCTAAAAGAAGGACCTTGAACTTAACCCTTCTTAATTGGAACAGATCTCCAACTATTATGCCACATTTACTCTTAGAATTTAATCAGAAAATTGACTTATTTTACACTGAAAATGATTGTTTCTCCAGACTTGCAAAATATAATTATATGCTTTTATGAACAATGGCACCAATATTTTATTTTTTATAAAAAGGCAAAGAAACCATGGTAATGTTTTCACAGATAAGTCAATTTGTGCTATTTGTACATTCATTTTAGCAAGAGAAGTATATACTTCTCACTCAAAGAATGGCCCTTAATTATTTATTTTGAAAAAAAAATGGGATGTTTGATTACTAGAATTTGAATTTTCTAAAAATCTACAACCTACTTATTCCATTCAATGATGGAAACTATAGTTCCAAATGGAATTAACTACTAATGTGTAGACTAGAAATTCACATATAAACAGAAGACCAGCAGTTTCCATTGACAAATGCCTCGGGGCTCTGGGTAGCTTGAAGGTAGTTTTTAAAAAATAAACATCACTCCAAAGGCTGAGGTTAAAATATACCGAATTCAGCATATGTACAGCTGGGAAAGTAAAGTTGACTCAACACACCAGTCATGTTGAGAAACAATTTCCACAAGTAGCATCCCCCATGTTATGTTTTAATAAATATTAAACAAAGGATAAAAATAGACAAATCACAAAAATTTGGAGCTTGAAAAATAGTCATTCATAATCTTAGATGTGGAGATTGAGTCAGCATGATTTGTGATAGATAATATAGTAAAATCATCCAGTTCTTTGAGAAAAAAAAAAAAAAAAACATACTTCATTCTTCTAGTCCACCATATCGTTCATTAGCAAAAGGATCTATTTTTGGTCAGATCTGAAAGATCTAAAGCAAATACCAAATCATTGTGATGTCTACTTTTTTTTTTTTTGCTCTGTTCTCATTTATTTTCTTTCTTTTCCTATATATTAATTTAGTGGTTACAAGTTAATTAGCATTAGCTGACAGCAGTAGACAGGTAAAGAAAAATATGAAGCAAAGGTCTCTGGAATTCAGATACACTTTAAAAAGCCTCCAGTAATTAGTCAAATTCAGTCATATATTATGAAAAGTGACTAAATACCTGTCAGATTAAGGTAATGTGTTTATTTTACTTCATTTAATTAGTTCTAGACAAAAATCCTCCACAAAAGAGAAAGAACATTCTCTCCATTTCTTCCCATTAAAAAAAAATAAAAAATAACAATTTGGCACATTTGATACCTTTATCATTATATCCAGTTAAAAAAAATCTAGA
The DNA here is from genome assembly GCF_048593235.1 of Sminthopsis crassicaudata. Classification (NCBI taxonomy): domain Eukaryota; kingdom Metazoa; phylum Chordata; class Mammalia; order Dasyuromorphia; family Dasyuridae; genus Sminthopsis; species Sminthopsis crassicaudata. The sequence continues at coordinate 426,041,015 of NC_133619.1, forward strand.
GAACTAAAAAAATAAAAACACAAAAAATAACTTTAAAAAGATAAATGCAAAAAATGAGGAAAGTGTTCCATCTATTTGTGGAATACACACAATAACTCATATCATTACTTATCTGCCCCCACATAGTTCATATGTTCATTAACCATGTTGAAGTAGAGATGAAATGGAATGAGAATATTTGACACCATATAAGTATACCTGTTTCTAACAAAAAGTATATGGAATTATTATGTCTGGAACTCAGCTTTTAAGTAATTAAATTATGACTCTTAAAGGGGTTTCTTGGATCCATTTTTTGTAATCAGTTCCTAACTATTAAACACAATACAATCATTTTTATCTCCTAAGAGTATTCTCATTGACATACAAGCCAGAGTCCTAGATGAAATTGAAGAACCTGAGAATAAAAAATTCAATCAAGAATAAAACGATAAGGCATCTCAAATCCAAATTCAAAAATCTAACTCCCCTTTGGAATTCTTTCATACTTCCTGCTTTCAGGTATATAGGCAAAGGTAATGTTGAGTAATAACCTAGAAACTTTTAAATAGAATAATACTTCCAACTATCCCATTCCAATGAAGGTTTTCTTAATCTGTTCAGACTATATAATAATGCTTCTCTTTCACCTTGTGTAACATTTTGTAAACACCTTTTTTAAGCAAAATGATACATCAATTATGAATTATAGTTAATTAGGTATGTATTATTATTTTACTAAATTTTAAAAATTAATTTTATTGTTATAACTTTTTTTTGATAGAACATGTGCATGGGTAATTTTTTACAACATTATCCCCTTGCACTCACTTCTATTCCAAATTTTCCCTTCCTTCCCTCCATCCCCTCCCCTAGATGGCAGGTACTCCCATAAAAGTTAAATGTGTTATAATATATCCTGGATATAATATATGTGTGTAGAACCGAATTTCTTGTTGCACAAAAAGAATTGGATTCAGAAGGTAAAAGTAATCTGGGAAGAAAAACAAAAATCCAAACAGTTTGCACTCATTTCCCAGTGTTCCTTATCTGGATGTAGCTGATTCTGTCCATCACGGATCAATTGGAACTTAATTAGATCTTTGTTGAAGATATCAATTTCTATCAGAATACATCCTCATAAAATATAATGATTTCCTGGTTCTGCTCATTTGACTCAGCATCAATTTGTACAAGTCTCGCCAACCTCTCTGTATTCTTCCATGCTGGTGGTTTCTTACAGAACAATAATATTCCATAACATTCATATACCATAATTTACCCAACCATTCTCCAAATGATGGCATCCATTCATTTTCCAATTTCTAGCTACTACAAAAATGACTTCCATAAACATTTTGACACATAGAGGTCCCTTTCCCTTCTTTAGTATTTCTTTGGGATATAAGCCCAGTAGTAGCACTGCTAGATCAAAGGGTATGCATAGTTTGATAACTTTTGGGCATAATTCCAGATTGCTCTCCAGAATGATTGCGTTCTTTCACAACTCCACCAACAATGTATCAGTGTCCTAGTTTTCCCACATCCCCTCCAACATTCATCATTATTTTTTCATGTCATCTTAGCCAATCTGACAGGTGTGTAGTGGTATCTCAGAGTTGTCATAATTTACATTTTTCTGATCAATAATGATTTGGAATACTCTTCATATGAGTGGAAATAATTTCAATTTCTTTATCCGAGAACTGTCTGTTCATATCCTTTGAACATTTATCAATTGGAGAATGGCTTGATTTCATATAAATTAGAGTCAGTTCTCTATATATTTTGGAAATGAGGCCTTTATCAGAACCTTTAACTATAAAAATATTTTCTCAGTTTGTTACTTCTCTTCTAATCTTGTTTACATTAGTTTTCTTTGTACAAAAGCTTTTTAATTTGATGTAATCAAAATTTTCTATTTTGTGGTCAATAATGATCTCCAGTTCTTCTTTGGTCACAAATTCCTTCTTACTTCACAAGCCTGAGAAATGAACTATCCTATGTTCCTCTAATTTTTTTTTTATGATTTTGTTCTTTATGCCTAAATCATGGACCCACTTTGATCTCATCTTAACATGTGGTGTTAACTTTGAGTCCATGCCTAATTTCTGTCATACTAATTTCCAGTTTTTGTCAAATAATGAATTCTTATCCCAACAGTTGGAATCTTAGGGTTTGTAAAACACTAGATTGCTATAGTTGTTCACTATTTTGTACTGTGAACCTAACCTCTTCCACTGATCAACTAGTCTATTTTTTAGCCAATACCAAATGGTTTTGGTGACTATTGCTTTATAATATAGTTTACAGTAAGGCTACCTTCATTTACTTTTTTTCATTAATTCTCTTGAAATTCTCAACCTTATTTTCTTCCATATGAATTTTGTTGTTATATTTTCTAGGTCATTAAAATAATTTCTTGGGAGTCTGATTGGTATACCAGTAAATAAATAGATGAGTTTGGGGAGTATTGTCATCTTTATTATATTTGCTCAGCCTATCTAAGAGCACTTAATGTCTTTCCAATTATTTAAATCTGACTTTATTTTTGTGGCAGGTGTTTTGTAGTTTGTTCATATACTTCCTGACTTTTCTTTGGTAGATAGATTCCCAAATATTTTATACTATCAACACTTATTTTGAATGGAATTTCTCTTAATATCTCTTGCTATTGGATTTTGTTGGTGATGGATTAAAAATGCTGAGGATTTATGCGGACTTATTTTGTATCCTGCAACTTTGCTAAAGTTGTGATTTATTTCTAATAGCTTTTCATTAGAATCTCTGGGGCTGTCTAAGTAAATTATCATATCTGCAAAGAGTGATAGTTTGGTTTCCTCATTCCCTACTCTAATTCCTTTAATCTTTCTCAACTCATTGCTGAGGCTAGTGTTTCTAATAAAATCCTGAATAATAATGGTGATAGTAGGCAACCTTGTTTCACTCCTGATCTTACTGGGAAAGGTTCCAATTTATCCCCATTATATATGATGCTTACTGATGGTTTTAAATATATGCTCCTGACTATTTTAAGGAATAGTCAATTTATCCTTATACTATCAAATGTTTTTAGTAGGAATAGATGTTGGATTTTATCAAATGCTTTTTCTGCATCTGTTGAGATGATCATATGTTTTTTGTTAATTTGATTATTAATATGGTCGATTATACTAATAGTTTTCCTAATATTAAACTATCCCTGCATTCCTGGTATAGATCCTATTTGAAGATGGTGTATTATCCTGGGGATGATTTTCTGTAGTCTTTTTGCTAATATCTTAAGATTTTTAGCATCAATATTCATTAAGGATATCGGTCTATAGTTTTCTTTCTCAGTTTTCAACCAATCAGTACCATGTCTGGGTCATAAAGGGAATTTGGTAGGACTCCTTCAGTCCCTATTTTTTCAAATAGTTTATGTAACATTGGGGTTAATTGTTCTTTAAATGTTTGGTAGAATTCACATTTAAATCCTGGGGTCCTAGAGATTTTTTCTTAGGGAGTTGATTAATAGATTGATTGTTCTATTTATTTTTTCTGAAATGGGACTATTTAAGCAATTTACTTCCTCCTCTGTTAATCTGGGAATCCTATATTTTTGGAAGTAGTCATCCATTTCACTTAGGTTATCAAATTTATTGGCATAAAGATGGGCAAAGTAACTCCTTATTTTTGCTCTAATTTCCTCTTCATTGGTGGAAAGTTCCCCCTTTTCATTTTTAAGACTAACAATTTGATTGTCCTCTTTCCTTTTTCTGATCAGATTCACCAAAGGTTTTTCTATTTTATGTTTTTTTTTTTCATAAAATCAACTGTTAGTTTTATTTGTTTATTTATTTATTTATTCACAATAGTTTTTTTTTGTTTGTTTGTTTTGGTTTGTTTTTTTTTACTTTCAATATTATTACTTTCTCCTTTTAATTTTAGAATTTCAAGTTTAGGGGGCACAGCCAAGATGGAGGAAAAGATACACGCAAATTTGTAAGTTCCTTTCTTCCCTCATTACCAATTAGTTAAATCAGCCTCAAAAATAACACTGGACTGATAAAAACCACAAAGATTAGAAGCACAACTTACCAACTGAAGAGAGTCTGGAATTTCAACAGAAAAGGTCGGTTCCAAGGGGAGGAAAAAAAAAGACCAGCACAAACAAGGTTAGGTACTAGTACCCTGTGCCACTTGGGCTGGGGAGAATACTGGGATCAAAGAAGCCACTGAGATACCAGAATCTGACACAGGCTGTTAGCTCTTCTCTGCTTATAAAACAGCAGTTCAGAAGAGAAATCAAGCCACTTTAAAATATAAAGATAGCTCCTAGAACCACCCCAATCAGGAAGTGACCTAAGAGATCTTGGCACTGCTGTACAGCTGCCTTCTGCTGCCCGGGGCTTCTCCTTGGGGTAGTTAAGAGCTTGAACAGTGGGGACACAGCCCAAAGCAGCCTTTCATCCACATAGTGCAGGCCTCAGCCTCAGGCAATGGAATTCTAGCAGCCGCAAAATTGCCAGAGAAGCAGAAACTTTGAAGTAGGGAACTCAGTTTCTGATAAGACACTTCTTTTTGAGCACAGGGGCTTTTCACATCAGTTGCTGATATCCATGGCCCCACAGGAGGCATTGGCTGGAGTTTGTGATGCTTTCACTGTTCAGCCTTAAACCTCAGGTCAGACACTAGGCCACACAGCGGGGTCCTTCACTGGGCACTCCTCACAGCACAGCCGTGCTAACCACCTCTGAGGCATTTCTGGAGAGGGGGGAGGGGAACTCTCTCCTAGAGCTCTCTCTTAGCTCAGGCACAGGGTTGTTGCATTCTACCTCTGGACTGGGAGGAAGCTAGTAAATAAATAAACTTCTTACCCCAAGGGCAAACTCCAACAGATTTTTAACAATGAGTAAGAAGCTGAAGAGAACGATTGGCACCTTCTACACAGAGAAAGAGCGGGTATCCAACCCCGAGGAAGCTAACACCAGACAGTCTCCAGATAACACCCTAAAGAGGAATGTTACCTGCCCCCCCTCACACTCTCTCCTAGAAGAGACTATTGAAAAGATAAGAGAGTTTGAAGAAAAATGGGGAAAGGAAAGAGAAGCTATGATAAAGAATAACAACTTCCTGAAATTTGAGTTGGAAAAAATAAAGAATTCACAGGAGGTGCAGGGAAACAAAATTTGTGAATTGGAAAAGGTTAAAAAAAAATCACAGGAAAGTAGGATTCCTGAATTGGAAAAGATAAAAAATTCTCAAGAAAGTAAGATTTCTGAATTGGAAAAAGAAAACTCACTAAAAAAATTAGTGAAATGGAAAAAAAAATTCAACAGAGCAAAATAATTCATTTAAAAACTCAATTGGGCATATACAAAAAGAACTAAAAAATGGGAATGAAGAAAATAACTCATTAAAAATCAGGACAGAGCAAATAGAAATGAATGATTCATTGAGAAACCAAGAATCAGTCAAACAAAACAAAACAAAACAAAACAAAAAGAAGAAGAAGAAAAAGAAAAGCTGGAGAATTATGTCAAATACTTACTGGGAAAATCTATAGACCTGGAAAATAGATCTAGGAGAGATAATCTGAGGATCATTGGACTTCCAGAAAACTATGATCAAAAAAAGAACCTAGATTCTATTTTACAGGAAATCATCAAAGAGAACTGTCCAGAGAATAGAAACAGAAGGGAAAATAGGCATTGAAAGAATTCGTCAAACACCTTCTGAAAAAGACCTTTAAAAAAAAAAAAAAGAACTCCACAGAACATGGTGGCTAAGCTGCAGAACTAACATACTAAGGAAAAAATATTGCAAGCAGCGAGGAAAAAACAATTCAAATATCCAGGCGCCACAATAAGGGTCACTCAAGATATGGCTGCATCCACATTAAAGGATTGAAGGGCCTGGAATCTGATATTCCAAAAGGCAAAAGAACTTGGAATGCAACCAAGAATAAACTACCCAGCTAAGTTTAGCATTTTCTTCCATGGAAGAATATGGTCATTTAATGAAACAGAATAATTCCATTTGTTTCTAAGGAAAAAAACAGACTTAAACAAAAAAATTTGATCTACAACCACAAGACTGAAGAGAAGCAGAAAAAGGTAAAAATAACTCTTGAGAACAGTATCTCTGTTGTGGATATACAGAAAGTCCACATGGATAATTTGATTTTACTGATATAATATAAAAAGGGAAGTAGTAAAGAGAAGGGGATAGTATCAGAAAAAGGGGAAGGAGTGATAAAAAGAGGGAAACTACATCCCAGAAAGAGGCATAGAAAATCTACCACATCTGAGGGAATTTAGAGCAGGGGAGAATCATTGTGTGAACCTTACTCTCATCAGAGTAGGCTCAAAGAGTAAATAATTGACATATGTGTTTTTCAGAGAATTCTCTCTCACCTCATGAAAAGGGGGGAAAGGAAAAGGAAAAAGGAAAAGAGAAATAAGGGAAGGGTACAAGAAAGAGGAAGAGACTTAAAAGAAGGGGGGAGGGATACTAAAAAGGGAAGGCTGCGCATTGCAAGTGGGGTCTATAAATTAAATATTGGGGAAGGGGTTCATGGGGGTCAAGGGGAAAAAAAAGCATAATCTGGGGATAATGTGATGGCAGGAAATGCAGAATTAGCAATTTTAACTGTAAATGTGAATGGGATGAACTCTCCCATTAAGCTGAGGCAGAGAGCACACTGGATCAAAAGTCAGAACCCTACAATATGTTGTGTACAGGAAATACACTTAAAGCAGGGAGATACATACAGAGTAAAGGTAAAAGGTTGGAGCAGAATCTATTATGCTTCAGGTAAAGCCAAAAAAGCAGGGGTTGCCATCCTTATCTCAGATCAAGCAAAAGCAGAAATGGATCTAATTAAAAGGGATAAGGAAGGAAACTATATCCTGCTAAAATGTAGCATAAACAATGAAGCCATATCAATACTAAACATATATGTACCAAGTGGTATAGCATCTAACTTCCTAAAGGAAAAGTTAAGAGAGTTGCAAGAAGAAATAGACAGCAAAACTATAATAGTGGGAGATCTCAACCTTGCACTCTCAGAATTAGACAAATCAAACCACAAAACAAATAAAAAAGAAATTAAAAAGGTAAATAGAACATTAGAAAAACTAGGTATGATAGAACTTTGGAGAAAACTGAATGGTGATAGAAAGAAGTATACTTTCTTCTCAGACATTCATGGAACCTAGACAAAAATAGACCATATATTAGGGCATAAAGATCTCAAAATTAAATGCAGGAAGGCAGAAATAATAAATGCCTTCTTCTCATATAACAATGCAATAAAAACAACATTCAATAAGAAGTTAGGGGTAAAGAGACCAAAAAGTAATTGAAAGCTGAATAATATCATATTAAAGAATGACTGGATGAAACAGCAAATTATAGAAACATTTAATAATTTCACCCAAGATAATGACAATGATGAGACATCATACCAAAATTTGTGGGATGCAGCTAAAGGGGTAATAAGGGGAATTTTTATATCTTTAGAGGCTTATTTGAACAAAATAGAGAAAGAGAAGATTAATGAATTGGGCCTGCAACTTAAAAAGCTAGAAAAAGACCAAATTAAAAACCCCAACCAAAAACTAAACTTGAAATACTAAAATTAAAAGGAGAAATCAATAATATTGAAAGTAAAATAAACTATTGAATTAATAAATAAAACCAAGAGTTGGTTTTATGAAAAAGCCAATAAAATAGATAAACCTTTGGTAAATCTGATCAGAAAAAGGAAAAAGGAAAATCAAATTGTTACTCTTACAAATGAAAAGGGGATCTTTCCACCAATGAAGAGGAAATTAGAGAAATAATAAGGAGTTACTTTGCCCAAATTTATGCCAATAAATTTGATAATTTAAGAGAAATGGATGACTACCTTCAAAAATATAGGCTTCCTAGATGAACAGAGGAGGAGGTAAACTGCTTAAATTGTCCCATTTCAGAAAAAGAAATAGAACAAACTATTTTAATGACCTAGAAAAAATAACAACAAAGTTAATATGGAAAAATAAAAGTCAAGAATTGCAAGGGAATTAATGAAAAAAAAATCAGATGAAGGTGATCTAGGTGTACCTGATCTAAAGCTATATTATTTAGCAGCAGTCACCAAAACAATTTGGTATTGGCTAAGGAATAGATCAGTCGATCAATGGAACAGATTAGGTACAAAGGACAAAAAGGATACAACTATTGCAATCTAGTGTTTGACAAACCCAAAGATAACAACATTTAGGATAAAAATTCATTATTTGAAAAAAACTGTTGGGAAAACTGGAAATTAGTATGGCAGTAATTAGATATGGATCCACACTTAATACCATATACCAAGATAAGATCAAAATGGGTCCATGATTTATGCATAAAGAATGAGATCATAAATAGATTAGAGGAAGAGAGTATAGTCTACCTCTCAGACCTGTGGAGGAGGAAGGAATTTATGACCAGAGGAGAACTAGAAATCATTATTGATCACAAAATAGAATATTTTAATTACATCAAACTAAAAATTTCTGTATAAACAATACTAATGCAAACAGATTAGAAGGAAAGTAACAAATTGGGAAAATATTTTTAAAGTTAAAGGTTCTGATAAAGTTCTCATTTCCAAAATATATAGAGAACTGACCCTAATTTATAAGAAATCAAACCATTCTCCAATTGATAAATGGTCAAAGGATATGAACAGACAATTCTCAGATGATGAAATTGAAATTATATCCACTCATATGAAAGAACTCATATGAAAGAACTTTTATGGATACGAGATGCATGCAAATAAAATGATCTTGCTGAAGGGAACTAGAAAAGACCAAGTAATGATTATAAAGACCCAGAAAAGATAGAAACAGAAGAAATAAAAGTAGCCAGTCCAAGGTAGAATAGTTGTTTTTTCTACATAATCTCCCAATATAAAACTACAAAGTAAAACAAAATGTCCTAAGTTTTTTAGTAATTAAACCTAAATCTTTAAGAAAAGAAGAATGTGTGTATAAGGTAAAAGCCTCATAAAATAATGCTGAAAAACTGAAATAAATAAAATGCAGTCACTTATCACCAAACCCAATCAACCTCCTAAACTAGATAAAGCCATGGCAAGTAACTTCAAAGGAAGGGAGGGAGGGAGGGAGGGAGGGAGGGAGGGAGGAAGGAAGGAAGGAAGGAAGGAAGGAAGGAAGGAAGGAAGGAAGGAAGGAAGGAAGGAAGGAAGGAAGGGAGAGAGGGAGGGAGGGAGGAAGGAAGGAAGGAAGGAAGGAAGGGAGGAAGGGAGGGAGGAGGAAGGAAGGAAGGAAGGAAGGAAGGAAGGAAGGAAGGAAGGAAGGAAGGAAGGAAGGAAGGAAGGAAGGAAGGAAGGAAGGAAGGAAGGAAGGAAGGAAGGAAGGAAGGAAGGAAGGAAGGAAGGAAGGAAGGAAGGAAGGATATAGGATAAACTCGATAGGATGTCTATACAAGTGAATGCTGAAACTTGGGTAAAAGATATTCTTTACATACTTGGTCTAAATGTCTTTGAGTGATTACAGTTTCCCCTAGGATACTTTGTAATGTCATGGAGTTTAATGTCATCAGAGAAGATTGTCTTCTATTATGTTCATTTCCCCCCAATGAAAGACCAGATGTCTCTTTTGTTGATGATCTGTATCCCAGATAATTAGGTTTAGGTCCATGAGATGTTATTGTAGATTATATTTGATTTTCATTGCTTTATTGGACTAATTTATTTTATTATTTTCTCTTAGTTGTTATTTCTACGGAGAAATCCTGAAATATTTGAATTGATATTTCTTTTATTGCTGAAATTCTTTCTGCTGTATACTTATAAAATTTTTCTTTGGCATTTAAATTCTCAAATCTAAGCATAATATGCTTGCACTTTCAATCATGGCATTTTTCTGCTATGAAAATTTCTCTATATATATGTATATATATATACATATATATGTATATATATATAAATCAATTCTTACTCTTATTAGTATTAAAAATTCTCTATAGATTTTTTTCCTCTCTAAGATGGTGTTCAGTTTTTAAGTTTGCCATATTATTTCCCCTTCTCTGTGGGAGATTTAAGATTCTTAAGTTATCTCATCTTTTCTTTAATGTGAATTTGGGTTGTATGGTTTGATTTGTAAAAAAAAAAAAAAAAAAAAAAATGAGTTCTTTCAAAGTTGTCTTTTATGTTCTGCCAACTTTTTCCCTCAGTGTCTGCTTCCTTTCTCCTCTCCTTCCCTCCCTCCCTCCCTCCCTCCCTTCCTTCCTCCCTTCCTTCCTTCCTTCCTTCCTTCCTTCCTTCCTTCCTTCCCTCCTTCCTTCCTTCCTTTTCTCAATTCTTATCCCTTTTATCCTCTTTAAAGGATTGACAGAGTTAACTACTTTCTCCTAGAAACACTCTTTTCCCTATTTTCAGGCCACAGTTCTTTTTCAGTTCTCCTATCTTTCTGACCACTAATTAGTCCCTCATCTATATTCTTCATATATATCATGCCTACTAACTGCAGGTGAGCTCCAAGGCTCTTTTCTTTTCCTCATATATAATATCACTTAGTGACCTTATGTGCATCCATGAGTTTAATTTATACCTCTACAAAGATTATATGTGTATGTGTTTATATATATATAATTCATATATACAAATTCATATCAGCAACAGTACAATTTCTCTCAGGCATGTCAAATTTAATGTAATATAGGGATCTCAAAATCATTTAAAAAAAACTCTTTATCTTTTCTAAAAAGCAAAATAAAGCCTCCTCTCTTTTTAGAGTTTCTAATGAAATTTTTTGATGGATCCTCATTACTCAGTATCATAAGTTTGGTGACATCCTCAGAATCTTATTCTCACCAACTTCATTTAAGAAACCTTTGCTAAATCTTACTATTTCTAAATTCATAATATCTCGCAAAAAATTTCACTTCTCTGTACTCACACAGCCACCACTCTAGTTCAGGCCTTCACCACTTCTGACCTGGACTAAAACAATGACATTCTGCTGGAACGTCTTACCTCAATTCTTTCTTCATTGTAACTCATCCTCAGTTGTCAAAATCATATCCTTAACATAGAGATCCATCCACATCATATTCTTTACCTACTTCAACAAATTTTCTGTGGCCCTACGTTATTTCCAATGGCAAATATGAAGTCATTTGTTGGGAATTTTAGGTAGATCTTACTTCCCCTCTGAGATTACCTTACATGTGCTCCATTTACAACTTGTATTCACCTATTTATACATTGTCTCTCCAATAAGAAAATGACCTCCTTGAAGACAAGGTCTGGTTTTTGCCCTTTTTCATACTCAATGGTTAACATTATATGTGGCAAATAATAAACATTTAATAAATGATTACTGACTAATAATTTTTATTATATTCAATTGAAAAGGGTTTTATGAATAAAATCAAGAAAAACTTGGGGAAAACTGCATCAAATATATCAGATAAAAGTCTAACATCAAAATTATATTTAGAATTATGATAAATATTTGGGATAAAGATGCATTTTCCAATAGATAATAGAAATTAATAGATGATTTTCAAAAAAAAGAATTGCAACCTATTAGACATTTGAAGATTATGCAAAATCGCTAATAAGAGAAATGCAAATTAAAACAATTCTAAAGTTTTATCTTAAACCCTGGAAATTGGCAAAGTGAAAATAACCTTTATTAGAGAGATCTTAAAAATCCAGGCCCACTAAGTCCTCTTTTTTATTATGTAAACTTTGCATAACCAGACTCTTTTGAGCCTTTCTAGATTCCATATACCTTACTCTACATGTATTCTACAATTCATCTACATTAGGATACTTATTGTTTCTGACACAAACAGTCCTTCTCCCATCTATACCCCTTTGCATTGGATTTTATTCCACAACTAGAAATTTCTTCTACCTCTTAACTATCTCTGATTTCATTCAATATTCAGCAAAAATTCTATCTTTTCTATTCCTCTAAGCTGTTATGTGACTTCCCTTTTGAAATCACTTTCCAATTACTTTATATGTGTCTTATACAAACTAATCAATTATTTACTATCTCCCTACCTGAAATGCAAATTTCTTGAAGACAAATACTGTTTTTTTGTTATCTTTGTATCTTCAGTACTTGTCATATTAAAAGTTTAAAAAATAAAAATATTAGTTGGCTGACATCAACTGAGTATCAGGGTATACATGCAGCCTGAGTAATGAACCTGCATTATGAGCATTTGCTATTCAATTGTTCTTTCAAGTCCAACTTTTTATGACTCCATAAACCATACCACACCAGACCCTTCTGTCCTCTACTACTCGTTTGAATCTGTACAAGTTCATTTTCATTGTTTCCATGATGCTATCTCTCCATTACATCCTCTGTTGTGCTCTTTTCCTTTTGTCTTCAATATTTCCCAATATCATCATTTTTCCGATGATTCTCATCCCATTATGTGGCCAAAAACTTAATCTTCATGTTAGTATTTGATCTTTCAGTGAGAAATATGAATTTATTTCTTCAATATGGACTGATTTGATCTTGCTGATCAAGTACTCTCAAAAGTCTCCTCTAACACTACAATTTGAAAATGTTGATTCTACAGCATTCCTTATGGTCTAACTCTCAAAAAATATACATTGTTACAAGAAAAAAATAGCTTTGACCATATGAATCTTTATCATCAATCTGGTGTCTCTGCAGACTGATGTCAGAAAAGCCTGGAAAGACTTACATGAACTGATGGTAAGTGAAGTGAATAGAACCAAGAGAAAATTGGACAAAGCAACAAAAAGATTATATGATGATCAATTGTGCTGCACAAGAAAAATTGAATCAAGATGGAAAAAAAACCTGAGGAAAAAATTCAAACAAACAACAACAGAAAGAGTGAAAATGTTATGTTGTCTCTCTGAGAGTAGCTGGTTCTCTTCATTATTGAACAAATGGAACTGATTTGGCTCATCTCATTGTTGAAGAGATTCACGTCCATCAGAATTGATCATCATATAGGATTGTTGTTATTACATATAATGATCTTTTGGTTCTGCTCATTTCAATTAGCATCAGTTCATGTAAGTCTCTCCAAACTTCTCTGAATTCATCTTGTTGGTCATTTCTTATAGAAAAATTATATTCCATGACATTTATATATCATAATTTATTCAGCCACTCTCCAATTAATGGACATCTAAACAATTTCCAGTTTCTTTCTACTTCAAAAAGGGCTGCCACAAACATTTTCTCTCCTTTAAGATCTCTTTGGGAAATAAGCCCAGTACAAACACTGCTGGGTCAAAGGGTATGCACAATTTGATAACTTTTTAAGCATAGTTCCAAATTGTTCTCTAAAATGGTTGGATCCATTCATAGTTCTACCACAATGCACAATGTCCCAGTTTTCCCCTCCAACATTCATCATTATCTTTTCCTGTCATCTTAGCCAGTTTGAGAAGTGTGTAGTGGTATCTCAGCATAGTTTTAATTTGCATTTCTCTGATCAATAGTGACTTGGAGCATCTTTTCACATGGCTAGAAATAGTCTCAATTTCTTCATCTGAAAATTGTCTGTTCATATCCTTTGACCATTTATCAATTGGAGAATGGCTTGATTTCTTATAAATTACAATCAATTCTCTACATATTTTAGAAATAAGCACTTTATCAGACTATAAAATTGTTTTCTCAGTTTATTTCTTCCTTTCTAATCTTGTCTGCATTAGTTTTGTTTGTACAAAATCTTTTTAACTTAATATAATCAAAATTATCTATTTTGTGATCAGTAAGGATTTCTGGTTCTTCTTTGGTCACAAATTATTTCCTCCTCCACAGGTCTGAGAGGTAAACTATCCCATGTTCTTCTAATTCATTTATAATATCTTTCTTTATGTCTAGATCATAAACCTATTTTGACCTTATCTTAGTATATGGTGTTATGTCTGGGTCTATGCCTACTTTCTGCCATACTGGCAATTTTTGTGAAATAGTGAATTCTTATCCCAAAAGTTGGGGTCTTTGTGTTTGTCCAACACTAGTTATTGACTATTTTGTCCCATGAACCTAACTTATTCCACTAATCAACTAGTCTATTTCTTTGCCAGTACCAAATGTTTTTTTTTATTATATATATATATATATTTTATAATATTATCCCTTGTATTCATTTTTCCAAATTACCCCCCCTCCCTCTATTCCCTCCCCCCGACGACAGTCAATACCATACATTTTACATGTGTTACAATATAGTCTAGGTACAATACATGTGTGTGAATATCATTTTCTTGTTGCACAATAAACATTAGAATCCGAAGGTACATGCAACCTGGGCAGACAGATATTAGTGCTAACAATTTACATTCCCCTCCCAGTGTTTCTTCTCTGGGTGTAGCTACCTCTGTCCATCATTGATCAACTGGAAGTGAGTTGGATCTTCTTTATGTTGAAGATTTCCACTTCCATCAGAATACATCCTCATACAGTATTGTTGTTGAAGTGTACAGTGATCTTCTGGTTCTGCTCATTTCACTCAGCATCAGTTGATGTAAGTCTCTCCAGGCCTCTCTGTATTCCTCCTGCTGGTCATTTCTTACAGAGCAATAATATTCCATAACCTTCATATACCACAATTTACCCAACCATTCTCCAACTGATGGACATCCATTCATCTTCCAGTTTCTAGCTACAACAAAAAGAGCTGCCACAAACATTTTGGCACATATATGTTTCTTTCCGCTCTTTAGTATTTCTTTGGGATATAATCCCAGTAGTAGCGCTGCTGGGTCAAAGGGTATGCACAGTTTGATAACTTTTTGGGCATAATTCCAGATTGCTCTCCAGAATGGCTGGATTCTTTCACAACTCCACCAGCAATGTATTAGTGTCCCAATTTCCCCACATCCCCTCCAACATTTGTCATTATTTGTTCCTGTCATCTTAGCCAATCTGACAGGTGTGTAGTGGTATCTCAGAGTGGTCTTAATTTGCATTTCTCTGATCAGTAGTGATTTGGAACACTCTTTCATGTGAGTGGATATAGTTTCAATTTCTTCCTCTGAGAATTGTCTGTTCATATCCTTTGACCATTTATCAATTGGAGAATGGTTCGGTTTCTTATAAATTATGGTCAGTTCTCTATATATTTTGGAAATGAGACCTTTGTCAGAACCTTTGTTTTTAAAAATATTTTCCCAATTTGTTACTTCCCTTCTAATCTTGTTTGCATTAGTATTATTTGTACAGAAACTTTTTAGTTTGATGTAATCAAAATCTTCTATTTTGTGATCAATAATGATCTCTAGTTCTCCTCTGGTCATAAATTCCTTCCTCCTCCACAAGTCTGAGAGGTAGATTATCCTCTGTTCCTCTAATTTATTTATTATCTCCCTCTTTATGCCTAAATCATGGACCCATTTTGATCTTATCTTGGTATATGGTGTTAAGTGTGGATCCATATCTAATTTCTGCCATACTAATTTCCAGTTTTCCCAACAGTTTTTTCCAAATAATGAATTTTTATCCCTAATGTTGGAATCTTTGGGTTTGTCAAAGATTAGATTGCTATAGATGTACCCTTTTTTGTCCTTTGTATCTAATCTGTTCCACTGATCTACCGGTCTATTTCTTAGCCAATACCAAATGGTTTTGGTGACTGCTGCTATATAATATAGCTTTAGATCAGGTACACTTAGACCACCTTCCTCTGAGTTTTTTTTCATTAGTTCCCTTGCAATTCTTGACCTTTTATTCTTCCATATGAATTTTGTTGTTATTTTTTCTAGGTCATTAAAATAGTTTCTTGGGAGTCTGATTGGTATAGCACTAAATAAATAGATTAGTTTGGGGAGTATTGTCATCTTTATTATATTCGCTCGGCCTATCCAAGAGCACTGAATGTCTTTCCAATTATTTAAATCTGATTTTATTTTTGTGGCAAGTGTTTTGTAATTTTTCTCATATAATTCCTGACTTTTCTTTGGTAGATGGATTCCCAAATATTTTATACTCTCAATATTTGTTTGGAATGGAATTTCTCTTTGTATCTCTTGCTGTTGCATTTTGTTAGTGATATATAAAAATGCCGAGGATTTATGTGGATTTATTTTGTATCCTGCCACTTTGCTGAAATTTTGAATTATTTCTAGTAGCTTTTTAGCAGAGTCTTTGGGGTTCTCTAAGTATACCATCATGTCATCTGCAAAAAGTGATAGTTTAATTTCCTCATTTCCTACTCTAATTCCTTGAATCTCTTTCTCGGCTCTTATTGCCAAGGCTAGCATTTCTAGTACTATATTGAATAGTAATGGTGATAGTGGGCAACCTTGTTTCACTCCTGATCTTACTGGGAAAGGTTGCAGTTTATTTCTATTGCATATTATGCTTACTGACGGTCTTAAATATATACTCCTGATTATTCTAAGGAATAATCCATTTATTCCTATACTCTCAAGAGTTTTTAGTAGGAATGGATGTTGGATTTTGTCAAATGCTTTTTCTGCATCTATTGAGATGATCATATGGTTCTTATTAATTTGATTATTAATATGGTCAATTATATTAATAGTTTTCCTAATATTAAACCAGCCCTGCATTCCTGGAATAAATCCTACTTGATCATAGTGTATTATCTTGGAGATGATTTTCTGAAGTCTTTTTGCTAATATCTTATTTAAGATTTTAGCATCAATATTCATTAAGGAGATTGGTCTATAATTTTCTTTCTCAGTTTTCGATCTACCAGGTTTAGGTATCAGTACCATGTCTGTGTCATAAAAGGAATTTGGTAGGACTCCTTCATCCCCTATTTTTTCAAATAATTTATATAACATTGGGGCTAATTGTTCTTTAAATGTTTGGTAGAATTCACATGTGAATCCATCTGGCCCTGGGGATTTTTTCCTGGGGAGTTGATTAATAGCTTGTTCTATTTCTTTTTCTGAAATGGGACTATTTAAGCAATTTATCTCCTCCTCTGTTAATCTAGGGAGCCTATATTTTTGGAGAAAGTCATCCATTTCACTTAAGTTATCAAATTTATTGGCATAAAGTTGGGCAAAGTAACTCCTTATTATTTCTCTAATTTCCTCTTCATTGGTGGAAAGATCCCCCTTTTCATTTGTAAGACAATCAATTTGATTTTCCTCTTTCTTTTTTTTGATCAAATTTACCAAAGGTTTATCTATTTTATTGGCTTTTTCATAAAACCAACTCTTGGTTTTATTTATTAATTCAATAGTTTTTTTACTTTCAATTTTATTGATTTCTCCTTTTAATTTTTGTATTTCGAGTTTAATTTTTGGTTGGGGGTTTATAATTTGGTCTTTTTCTAGCCTTTTAAGTTGTAAGCCCAATTCGTTAATTTTCTCTTTTTCAATTTTCTTCAAATAAGCCTCTAAAGATATAAAATTTCCCCTTATTACTGCTTTAGCTGCATCCCAAAGATTTTGATATGATGTCTCATCATTATCATTATCTTGGGTGAAATTGTTAATTGTTTCTATAATTTGCTCTTTCACCCAGTCATTCTTTAAGATGAGATTATTCAGTTTCCAATTACTTTTTGGTCTATTTACCCCTAACTTTTTACTGAATGTAGCTTTTATTGCATTGTGATCTGAGAAGAA
Source organism: Sminthopsis crassicaudata (assembly GCF_048593235.1). Classification (NCBI taxonomy): domain Eukaryota; kingdom Metazoa; phylum Chordata; class Mammalia; order Dasyuromorphia; family Dasyuridae; genus Sminthopsis; species Sminthopsis crassicaudata. Next base: position 426,058,599 of record NC_133619.1, read on the forward strand.
GGCATTTATTATTTCTGCCTTCCTACATTTAATTTTGAGATCTTTATGTCCTAATATATGGTCAATTTTTGTATAGGATCCATGAACTGCTGAGAAGAAAGTATATTCCTTCCTATTGCCATTCAGTTTTCTCCAAAGGTCTATCATACCTAGTTTTTCTAATGTTCTATTTACTTTTTTAATTTCTTTCTTGTTTGTTTTGTGGTTTGATTTGTCTAACTCTGAGAGTGCAAGGTTGAGATCTCCCACTATTATAGTTTTACTATTTCTTCTTGCGGTTCTCTTAACTTTTCCTTTAGAAAGTTAGATGCTATACCACTTGGTGCATATATGTTTAGTATTGATATGGCTTCATTATTTATGCTACCTTTCAGCAGGATATAGTTTCCTTCCTTATCTTTTTTAACAAGATCTACTTCTGCTTTTGCTTGATCTGAGATAAGGATAGCTACCCCTGCTTTTTTGGCTTTACCTGAAGCATAATAGGCTCTGTTCCAACCTTTTACCTTTACTCTGTATGTATCTCCCTGCTTTAAGTGTGTTTCCTGTAGGCAACATATTGTAGGGTTCTGCTTTTTGATCCAATCTGCTATCCGTCTCCGTTTGATGGGATCGTTCATCCCATTTACATTTACAGTTAAAATTACTAATTCTGTATTTCCTGCCATCGTATTATCCCCAGATTATGCTTTTTTCCCTTGACCCCCCTGATCCCCCTCCCCGATATTTAATTTACAGACCCCCCTTGTGACGCACAACCCTCCCTCTTTTTTTTTTTTTTTTTTTTTAGGATCCCTCCCCCCTCCCTCCAAGTCCCTTCACTTATTCTCCTTTTCCTTTTCCCTTTTCCTCTCCCCCCTTTTAATGAGGTGAGAGAAAAATTCTCTGAAAAACAAATATGTTAATTATTTACTCTTTGAGCCTCTTCTGATGAGAGTAAGATTCACACAATGATTCTCCCCCTCACTAAGTTCCCTCAGAGATGGTGTATTTTCTATGTCTCTTCCTGGGATGTAGTTTCCCTCTTTTTATCACTCCTTCCCCTTTTTCTGAACCGACCTCCTTCCCTTTACTACACCCCCCTTTTTTTTCTTTTATATCAGTAAAATCAAATTATCCTTGAGTATTTTTTATATACCCACAACAGAGTTACAGTTCTCAAGGGTTCTGTGTACCTTTTTCTGTTTCTCTTCAGTCTTGTGGATGTAGATCAAATTTTTTGTTTAAGTCTGTTTTTTTTCTTAGAAACATATAGAATTCCTCTGTTTCATTGAATGACCATCTTCTTCCATGGAAAAAGATGCTAAACTTAGCTGGGTAGTTCATTCTTGGTTGCAGTCCTTGATCTTTTGCCTTACGGAATATCAGGTTCCAGGCCCTTCTATCTTTTAATGTGGAGGCAGCCAGATCTTGGGTGACCCTTATTGTGGCACCTTGGTATTTAAATTGTTTTTTTCTAGCTGCTTGCAGGATTTTCTCCTTTGTGTGGTAATTCTGCAGCTTAGCCACAATATTCCGTGGTGTTCTTTTTTTAGGGTCTATTTCAGAAGGAGTTCGATGAATTCTTTCCACATCTACTTTCCCTTCTGTTTCTATTATCTCTGGACAGTTCTCTTTGATAATTTCCTGTAAAATAGAATCTAGGCTCTTTTTTTGGTCATAGTTTTCTGGAAGTCCAATAATCCGCAGATTATCTCTCCTAGATCTATTTTCCAGGTCTATAGATTTTCCCAGTAAGTATTTGACGTTGTTCTCCAGCTTCTCATTTTTTTTGTTTTGTTTGACTGATTCTTGGGTTCTCTGTGAATCATTCATTTCTATTTGTTCCATCCTGACTTTTAAGGAGTTATTTTCTTCTTTCACAGTTTTTAGTTCTTTTTGTAAATGCCCAATTTCATTTTTAAATGAATTATTTTGCTCTATTGAATTTTTTTCCATTTCCCTAATTTTTTTTTTTGAGAATTATTTTCTTTTTCCAATTCAGAAATTCTATTTTCTTGAGACTTTTTTATCTTTTCCAATTCAGAAATCCTACTTTCCTGTGTTTTTTTTAACCTTTTCTAATTCACTAATTTTGTTTCCCTGCATCTCCTGTGAATTCTTTATTTTTTCCAACTCCAATTTCAGGACGTTGTTATTCTCTATCATAACTTCCCTTTCCTTTCCCCATTTTTCTTCGATCTCCCTCAATTTTTTAAGAGCTTCTTCTAGGGGAGAGTTATGTGATGGGGGGCAGGAATCGTTCCCCTTTAGGTTGTTATCTGTTGATTCTCTGTTGTCAACTTCCTCGGGGTTGGATACCCGCTCTTTCTCTGTGTAGAAGGAATCTATAGTTTTTTTAGCTTTTTTGCTCATATTTAAAAAAATGTTTTGGGGTCTGTCCCTGGGGTAGGAAATTATTTACTTCTTTACCAGCTTCCTCCCAGACTGGATGGATGCAGCGGTTCCTGCGCCTGAGCTAAGAGAGAGCTCTGGGAGAGAGTTCCCCACCCCCTCCCTGGAAGTGCCTCAGAGGTGATTAGCACTACTGTGCTTCGAGGGCGTAAAATAGTGAAGACAGCACGAAGCCCAGCCTATGTGTCCGGGTGGGGAGTGGATGTCTGCAGCAGGTGACGTGAGAAGCCCCTGTGCTCAAACTGGAAGTGTCTGCCAGAAACCGCGGTCCCTAGTTCAAAGGTTCCGCTTCTCTGGGACTTCCTGGAGCTGAGTTCCACTCCCTCCAGCTAAGCTAGGCAGTGTGTGTTGCCTTGGGCCGTATCCACCCACTTGTCAGTCTCTTAACTATTCTCAGGTGGTAGCTGAGGCCACACCCCCTGGTGCCGAGTCTGCTGAGTCACCCCCAAGATCGGGGAAAATCTAATTTGAGTTTTAAAATATTTTGGCTTTCTCTTCTGAACTGCTAAATAATTAGCAGAGAAGAGCTAACAGCCTGTGCCAGATTCCTTTACCTCAGTGGCTTCTCTGATCCCAGAGCCCTTCCCAGCGCAATGGGCGCAGTGTGCCCCTACCCCACCGTCTGTGCTGGTCTTTCTTATTCCTCCCCTGAGAATTGACCTTTCCTGTTGAAACTCCAGATTCTCTTCAGCTGGTAAGTCGTGCTTCCAGTCCTTGTGGTATCTATCAGTCCTGGGCTTATTCTGAGACTTAATTTATCTAATTGGTTGTGAGGGAGTGAGGACGTTCACTGAGTCGTGTGTTTCTTCTCCGCCATCTTGGCTCTGCCCCCAGTACCAAATGGTTTTGATAACAGCTGCTTTATAATATAGTTTTAGATCTGGTATAGCTAGGCCACCTTCATTTTTTTTCTTTAATTCCCTTGAAATTCTTGACCTTTTGTTCTTCCAGATGAATGTTGTTGTTATTTTTTTCTGTGTCATTAAAATAGTTTCTTGGGAGTTCAATTGTTATAACACTAAATAAATAGATTAATTTAAGGAATATTGTCATCTTTATTATATTCTCTCAACCAATCTAAGAGTACTTGATATCTTCCAGTTGTTTAAATATGACTTTATTTATGTGGAAAGTGTTTTCCTCATATAGTTCCTGACTTTCCCTTTGCAGATGGATTCTCAAATATTTTATACTATCAACATTTTAAGTGGAATTTCTCTTTGTACCTCTTGCTTTTGGATTTTGTTTGTGACATATAAAAATGCTGGTGATTTATGTGGATTTATTTCGTATCCTGCAACTTTGCTAAAGTTGTGGATTATTTCTCATAGTTTTTAGTTGATTCTCTAGAGCTCTCTAAGTATACCATCATATCATCTGCAAAGAGTGATAATTTAGTTTCCTCATTACTCTAATTCCTTTCATTTCTTTTTGAATAGTGATAGTCATAGGGGCATCCTTGTTTCACCCCTGGTCTTATTGCGAATGGTTCCACTTTATCCCCATTACATATGATGCCTGATGATGTTTTTAAATAGATGTTACTGACTATTTTAAGGAAAAGTGTGACTACATTAGTTGCTTCCAATTTCTTTCATTAACTCTTCATATTTATCTTCCGATGTCATCATTCAAGTGAAATTGTTTTCTTTAAAGTTTTAACTCTAACATGTGGCTCAAAGACCATTTGAATAAAACCCTCATCATTTGTAGGGATTTAATTGTTTAATGCTCTATATGTGGATGAGTGCCAGAGTTGATCAGAGTTACAGAAAAAAAATTATCCTGGTCTTCTGGTTTCTACTTTCAAGAAATGATACATATTTCCAGACTTTCTTCACATCACTAAAGAGATCAAAAACTCTGGAAAGAGGAGGGAGCACCTTAATCATCTCTCTCTTCTCATCTTGCTGCACAAGAGGTTACAGGGAATTTCTCCTTTGGTAAGATCTGTAATTTAATTGAACTGTAATATCTTACTCCCAATGAAACAGGTCATTCACCCTGTTATTTTCTAGTATACATCTAATAAATATTAGCATATATAAATATATATATATATAATGTATTTATAAATACTTTATGTTTACAATGTTGGGGAAATGGATTTAATTGTTATTTGCTCTGTACGTTTATTGTGGAAATGGTATCTGTTTGGAAGGGAGTCACATCTTCAAAATATAACTTGGTATACTTATTGCCTATTAGGAAATTAGTAACTGGGGGGAGCAAGGAGTGAGGTGAAAGAGTATAGAAAACATTCTAGAAGAACTCTCCCAACATTTCTCTCTCAGACAACTTTAAAATAACATGTAATATTGGACATATTGGCATAACCAGAAAGTGTTGGGATAAGATATTTTTTTTTATAATTCAAGAAAATGTAAAATATCATTATGAAAAATCTGTGGCATTGAGGTGGGGAGATTGGCTCAGATCACAATGTAACATGAGTTTTATTAAAAATAATAACAAATGAGATAAACCTTTGGTTAATTTGATTAGCAAAAGGAAAGAGAAAAAAATCACCAGCATCAAAAACAAAAGTGATGAACTTACCATTAATTAAAAAGAAGTTATAGCAATAATTAGGAATTTTTTTTCAACTGTATGGTATTAAATCCAAAAATCTAAACAAAAATAGATGAATATTTACAAATTTATGAATTGCTCAAATTAACAAAACAGAAAATAAATTACTTAAATAATCCCATTAAAAAATAAATTAAACAAACTACTAAGTAACTTTCTAAGAAAAAATCTCCAGGGCAAGATGGATTCACAAAGAAGTTCTATCATACATTTAAAGAAAAATTAATTCCAATTAACTATTAACTAAACTATTTTGAAAAATAGGTAAAGAAGGGCCCTGACAAATTTCCTCTTTAACACAAATATGGTACTGATACCTCAAGTAGGAAGATTCAGAACAGAGAAAGATAGCAGATCAATTTCCCTAATTAAAAGTAATGCACAGATTTTCAATAAAACATTACCAAAGAGATAACAGCAACTCATCAGTAGAATAATATACTATGTCCAAATGGGATTTACACTAGGAATACAATGCTGGTTCATTATCAGAAAAATTATTAGCATAATCAATCAAATTGATAATAAAACTAACAGGAATCATATGATAATCTCAATAGATATGGATAGAGCATTTGACAAAATACAATACCTGTTCCTATTAAAAAACTACAAAGCACAGGGATAAAGTGAGCTTTCCTTAAAATATTTAACACTTATCTATCTAAAACAAACAGCAAGCCTTATTTATAATAGAGAGAAGCTATTCCCAATAAGATCAAGGGTGAAACAAGGAGGCCCATTATCACCACTATTATTCAACATTGTACTATAAATGTTAACTTTAGCAATAAGAAAAAAAAATTCAAAAATTAGAATAGACAATGAGGTAATAAAATTATCATTCTCTGCAGATGATATAATCTAGAAAGGAAAGTACAAAACTGGGGGGAAATCTTTGCACTCTGTGTATCTCTGATAAAGGTTTCATTTCTAAAATATATAAAGAAATGTGCCAAATTAAGAGGAACATAAATTATGTCCCAATTGACAAATAGTCGAAGAATATGAACACACAATTTTCAGATGACAAAACTAAAGCTATGTATGGCCATATGAAAAAATACTGTAATTCATTATTGATTAAAGAAAAAAATTAAAACAACTCTGAAGTACCACCTTGTACCTCTCAGATTGGAAAGATGACAGGAAAAGATAATAAATGGACACTAATGAATTGCTGGTGGAGCTATGAAATGATCCAATCATTCTGGAGAGCAATCTGGAACTATACCTAAAAAGCTATCAAGAACTGTGCATACCCTTTGACTCAGCAGATATAGATACTACTGTATCTGTATCTATATCTATCCCAAGGAAATCATTAGGAAGGTAAAAGGACCCACATTGCAAAAAATGTAGCCACTCTCTTTGTGGTAGCAAAGAATTGCCAAATGAGTGAATGCCCATCAGTGGGGAATGGCTGAATAGGTTGTGGTATATGAATATAATGGAATATATATTGTTCTATAAAAATATATATTATTCTATAAAAATCATGAGGAAGTTGATTTTTAAAAGGCCCAGAAAGATTTACATGAACTGATGCCGAGTAAAGCAAGCAAAACCAGGAATACATGGTACACAGTAACAGCAAGAACATGCAATGATCAAATATAAAACACTTGGTCCCTCTCAATGGTTCAATGATCCAAAGCAATCTGAATAGACTTTGGACAGAAATTGCCATCTTCATCTAGATTAAAAAAAAAAAAAAATTACGGAGATTGAATGTAAATAAACACATGCTATGTTCACTTCTTTTTTTTTTCTTTTTTTCCCTCTCCCATGTTTTTTTCCATTTTCTCTAGTTTTTCTCTCCCAACATAATCAATAATGCAATATCCATTAAAATATAAATAACTGATAAAATTAATGTGACCCCTGGACAGGAGAGACTATCTAATATTACTATTTAAATGCCAGAAAATCACATTGTTTTGTGTAACACTTGAGAAATACTCCATTCATCCCATTTTCTTAATTGCTGAGTTAATTTGATTAGATAACACACATTAAAAAGTATAAGGTATTGATAAAAGCTTCATTTATCAAATATATAGACAACTGATTCAAAAAAATAACCTAATCAATAGTTTCATTAGCGATAATGACAACAATGAGACAACATAACAAAATTTATAAGATGAAGCTTGGACAGTATTCAGGGGAAAAGATAAATTTCTAAATGTCTATGTCAACAAAAAAGAAAAAGAGCAAATAAATTAATTAAACATTCATTTTTTAAAAATAGAAAAAGAACAAATTTTAAATCTCCAATTAAACTACAAAATGTAGAGATTAATAAAATTGAAAGTTTAAAAATTGAACTAATAAATAAAGGTAGGAGCTGGCTTTATTTTTTTTAAGAGTCAATAAATATATAAGCCACTGGTTAACTCAATGAAAAGGAAAAAAAAAGAAGCAATATATATATATATATATATATATATATATATATATATATATATATAAAAGCTACTAGTTAATTCAATGAAAAGAAAAGCAAGAAGAAAAAATAAATTACCGGTATCAAAAATGAAAATGGTGATTTTTTTAAAACAGAGAGACACACATACACAGAGAGAGAGAGAGAGAGAGAGAGACAGAGAGACAGAGAGAGAGAGACAGAGAGAGAGAGAGAGAGACAGAGACAGAGACAGAGACAGAGACAGAGACAGAGAGAAAGAGAGAGGAGTGGGATTTGAACCCAAAAAAGGTAATTTCTCCAGATTTGTTCCTAAAAATCCTTTTTATTTTTCTGAGAACTAAATAAATGACTTCTAACCCCAATCTCTTCCTTCTCTCTCTAGGAGGAATCAAAGAGTTCCCTGGAGAAGAATATGAGAAGAGTAGAGATATCTATTCTTGTCTCACTACAACTCATTTCTATTTTTGTGACATTTTTCAACCCATATACTCTTCTCTCCTCTCACACTACTACTAATCTGGTGTGGATATTAATATCTACACTATTTCATAAAAACATCCAATTGGTTTACCTGCCCCAAGTTTCTCCTCATTCCATTCTATTCTCCATTCAGTTATCAAAGTGATCTTCCTAAAGAATAGGTTAAGCATTTCTCTCCCCTGCTCAATATACTACAGTGCCTGGCTCTCTATTATCCCAAAGATCAAATATGAACTAAGTTGTTTTACAAAAATACATAGTAGGAGGAAGAAGACATGATGATAAATCAGTAATTATGTATTTTATTCTCCATAAATAGATAGAATTGGAGATTTGAGAATAATAATTATATAAACATCATGTTTTATTACACATAAAAATGAAAATAATCATGGTAAATCATTAAGAGCAAATTTATGAAAAGGTATTGTTTGGCATATTTTATTACCAACATTAAAATAACAATACATTTCTGGTGTCAGAATCAATACTATATGTAAGCAATATCAATTACAATTTTTTAATTGTAAACAGAACTATTAGAGAGATTAAATAACATCATTAAATAAAAGGCTACTAAATCAAACTAATATAATGCATTTAGAACTGAAGAGATTTTAAAAGCAATATAGTACAACTCCTTCATATTACAGATTAGAAACTAAGAGAGGTAAAATGAAGTGATCTTAAGGTCAAAGATCTCATATATAAGATTAGCTATATACATAAGCTAGCAATTTATATTGATAGTATTGTTATATAATTAGACATAGCTAAGTCACATCATTTGTATAATATTTTATCATATCTAAAACTAAGAAAAGGGAAAATCTGTGTGTGATAGAAAGATAATAATGTTTTACATTTCCTCCTTACTGACATATTCTAGATTCATACTCTCTAATATTTATGGTTCTGTCTGCCAAGCCATTATAGATCAAACTGTCTAGCCCTGATTCAGATACTAATCCTAACAAACACCCTGACTCAGAACATACCATGTTAGTTAATTAAAGGGAGATATTTACCCTAGTTATGTTAATGATAATCTATAACTACCTTATGAAATAGAGAGTTTTTTGAAATCAGTACCTTATATAAACTCTACCTAGTGTGATGAGAATAAGACAAAGAGAATTTACAAGCTTTGGAGAGAAGGAAAAATCTAGGCAAAAAAAAATTTTGACTGGGAACAAATACTTTTGTGTATTTTTTTTTTTATCAGCACAGTACATGATTTCTGGATTTCTCTATTCACAGTAGTCTTCATAAAATTTTCCAAGAAATTGAGAGGATATTCCGTACTTACATCTTATGGCAAACATGGGTCTTTGAAAAAAATCTCTACTCTTAATTTTCCCCAGGATATTTCAGAATCATTTATTTCCTCATTTCTCTACTGATCCTTTGTTTTTCTCAAGTCACATTTAAACTAAGACTGTCTACATGATACCAAATCACAGAGACTGATTTTTCCCCTAAATTGAGCAATTCTTTGGCATCATATAGCAACAGCATGGGTTACTCAAACACATCCCTCTTTAACATTCACACTCCTCTCAATCACCTTTTCTGACATACTCATTTTGAAAATATCCTTAGAAACACACAGAACTGAGGCACTGTGGTATGCTGGAGAATGCTGGATTTACATTAAAGAGAAACTTTGCATCCATTTTTAACATATACCTTATGGTCATTGGCAAATTAACTAATCTTCAATTCACTCATCTGGAAAATAAGAATAATGCTAGTATAGCCTACCTCACAAGAGTTATTCTGACAGTAAAGCAAAATGTGTTTCCAGTGCTTGGTGAATCCTAAATTTTATGTATATATAATGTATGTATATGTATGTAAATTTACATGTATATTTGTGTGTATATATATATATATATATATATACATATATATACACACACACATATATAAGAGATGTTGGCATTTTATTTTTTTCTGCACAAATAATCTCCCAAAAACCGTGTAAATGGACTATATGGAATGCTAAATAACCATAAATAATGAAATACTACAATTTTTAAAATCATAATTACTTAAAGGACAATGGAAATACATATACTGATCACAAGTACCCTAATGCATATTACTAATGATTACTTGCATGCAAGAAGCAGCATAAAAATTATCCATGGTCATAAATTGATATGATTATGAAAGTAGGTAGCCATGTCAAATAACAATAGCTTATATAGAGAGAATACTCTTAGAATTTTCAAAACAGTTTGTATATATTATTTAAAATGGTCCTTACAACAGCTCTTTATGTTAGGTATTGTTCCTTCTATAAATCACAGATGAGGAAAATGAAGCTCAAAAAAAGTTGCAACCTGCCCAGTGTACCACAACTCACAAGTATCCTTTGTAGTATTCAAATACATTTATCAATTCCAAATTGAGCACTCTAACTACTACTATTCCATGCCATGGTAGCCTGAGGACTACAAAGTACACAGTGGATACAGCATAAGCCCTGAAGTCAGGAGAACTTGAGTTCAAATCTGGTCTCAGACACTTAACATTTTCTAGCTATGTGATCCTGGGCAAGTCACTTAACCCCAAATGCCTCAGGGGAAAAAAAAAACAAGATGAGAAAGGACACCCACTGGAATATCCTGTGTGTTGTAGTCAGATATGAGTAAACCACACCAAATTAAATAAAAAACAAAATGTTTGAAGAATGCCTGTTGTAAAGATTACTAGGCATTTGTCTATTGAAATGAATTTGCCTCCCTTAGCTTGCAGCACTAATAATATTCAATAAGCATGAGTTCCTCTAGTACATGTATGAATAGTAAAGAATGTTTTGTTGTTATTTATGCTAATACATTACATTTTGAATATGTTCATCTGAGATGTCTGTGGTAGATCCAGGTCAATATGCTCAAAAGGCAATTTTTGATGTGAGGTTAAAAATCAAGAGAGATTAATTATGGGTATATGGATCTTAGAATCATTTTCAGAGAGCAGATAATTGAACCCTGATGATCAGGAGAATGGAGCTTACCTGCGTATGTGATAGTAAAAGTTGTGTCTGAAGTAGTCTGAAAAGTCTGGAGTCAGAAAGACTCTTCCTCAATTCAAAATTTAACCTTAGAGCTACTTTCTCTTCATGTGATCTGTGCAACTGTTTGCCACAGTTTTCTTACCTGTAAAATAAGCTAGAAAAGGAAATGGCAAACCACTACAATATCTTTGCCAAGAAAACCCCAAATGGGGTCACAAAGAGATGAATGTGTTTTTCCAAGCCAAGATGAAGGAGAAGGCATGTTAGGATTACAAGGTGAGAACTCAGGTTGTCTAGATAGTGACAAGGTGAGAATTCAGGTTGACTTGACAGTTCTCTGACTCAGACCTTTGGTTTGGGCCTTTAAGGGGAGTTTACACCTTAGGAATTCTAAGAGGAGCAAGTTCATTGGTGGAAGTATTTCCCCACGCCCCATTGAGTTCTCACATGCCTATTCTCTGGGAGGATAAAAGAAGGGCAGTGTACAGTGCAAGCAGCTCCACTGTCCTTCTAGTGGGTTATAAAACCTGTCTGCCAGAGCCAGTGCATCTTTGTCAAAAATTAGAAAATTAATGATATAAAGAACTAAATTTAGAAGTTCTCTTGGGCTACCTGTGGTGCATTGGGTCTGAGAGAATCGACTCTGGGATAGAGGCCACAGGTAGCCCTAGAGAACTTCTAAATTTAGTTCTCTATACCATTAATTAAGTTTAGAACTATCAAACTAAGGAAAAAATATTACAAGCAGCCAGGAAAAAAACAATTCAAATACCAAGTTGCCACAATAAGGATCATGCAAGATCTAACTACCTCCACATCAAAGGGCCTTGAATCTGATATTCCAAAAGGCAAAAAGAACTTGGAATGCAGCCAAGAATAAACAACCCAGGTAAGCTAAGATTTTTCTTCCTTGGAAGAAGATGGACATTTAATGAAAGAGATGAATTCCATTTGTTTCTAAGAAAAAAAAAAAAAAAAAAAACAGATCTAAACAAAAAATTTGGTCTCCAACCATAGGACTCAAGAGAAGCAGAAAATGGTAAAAGGAACTCTTGAGAACTGTATTTCTGTTGTGGATATACATAAAGACTATATGTATAATTTAATTTACTGATATAACATAAAAAAGGAAGTAGAAATGGAAAAGTTATAGTGTCAGAAAAAGGGTAAAGGGGAGATTAAAAATAGGGAAACTACATCCCACAAAGAAGCAAAGGAAACCTATCATATCTGAGGGAAGTTAGAGAGGGGGAGGAACATTGTGTGAATCTTACTCCCATCAGAATTGTCTCAAAGAAAAAATGATTGACATATTTGTTTTACAGGAAATCTTCTCTCACCTCATTAAAAAGTGGAGAGGAAAAGGGAAAAGGAAAAGAGTAATAAGGGAGGGGTACAAGAAAGGGGAAGGAATTCAAAGGGGGGAGGGAGGGATCCTAAAGTGGGAGAGCTGCATGATGCAAGTGGGGCCCATAAGTTTTATACTGGGAAAGGGGTAAGGGAGGGCAAGGGGGGGAAAAGCATAATCTGGGGAATAATAAGATGGCAGGAAATACAGAATAAGTAATTTTAACTGTAAATATGAATGAGATGAACTCTTCCATAAAGCAGAGGCAGATGGCAGACTGGATCAAAAGTCAGAACCCTACAATATATTGGTTACAGGAAACACATTTAAAGCAGGGAGATACATACAGAGTAAAGGTAAAAGGCTGGAGCAGAATCTATTATGCTTCAGGTGATGTCAAAAATGTAGGGGTAGCCATCCTTATTTCAGATCAAGCAAAAGCAAAAATTGATCTACTTAAGAGAGATAAGGAAGGAAATTTTAGCCTGCTAAAGGGTAGCATAGACAAGGAAGTAATATCAATACTAAACATATATGCACCAAGTGGTATAGCATCTAACTTCCTAAAGGAGAAGTTAAGAGAGTTGCAATAAGAAACAGACAGCAAAACTATAATAGTAGGAGATCTCAACCTTGAACTCAGAATTAGATAAATGAAACCACAAAACAAATTAGAAAGAACTTAAAGATGTAAATAGAATATTAGAAAAATTAGGTATGATAGATCTTTGGATAAAACTGAATGGTGACAGAAAGGAGTATACTTTCCTCTCAGCAGTCCATGGAACCTATCTGCCAAAGGAAAAACAGAAACTATATGAGCAAAACTACAAACCACTTTCCACACAAATAAATTCAGAACTAACCAATTGGAAATATATTAAATGTGCTTGGATAGGACGAGCAAATATAATAAAGATGACAATATTAACTAAATTAATCTATTTATTTAGCACTATACTAATCAGACTCCCAAAAAACTATTTTAATGACCCAGAAAAAAAATAAGAACAAAGTTCATATAGAAAATCAAAAGGTCAAGAATTTCAAGGGAATTAATGGAAAAAAAAATCAAATGAAGGTGGCCTAGCTGTACCAGATCGAAAATTATATTATAAAACAGCAGTTACCAATAGCCAATAACTTTAATAATCTAGTGTTTTACAAACCCAAAGACCCCAGCTTTTAGGATAAGAATTCACTGTTTGACAAAAATTACTGGGAAAATTGGAAATTAGTATGGCAGAAAGTAGGCATTGACCTACACTTAACACCATACACCAATATAAGGTCAAAATGGGATCATGACCTAGGCATAAAAATGAGATTATAAATAAATTAGAATAACATAGGATAGTTTACCTCTCAAACCTGTGGAAGAGGAAGAATTTTATGACCAAAGAAGAACTAGAGATCATTATTAATCACAAAATAGAAAATTTTGATTATATCAAATTGAAAAGTTTTTATACAAACAAAATCAATGCAGACAAGATTAGAAGGGAAGCAATAAACTGGGAAAACATTTTTACAGTCAAAGGTTCTGATAAAGGCCTCATTTCCAAAATATATAGAGAAATGACTCTAATTTATAGGAAATCAAGCCATTCTCCAACTGATAAATGGTCAAAGAATATGAACAAATAATTATTAGATGAAGAAATTGAAACTATTTCTAGCCATATGAAAAGATGCTCCAAGTCATTCTTAATCAGAGAAATGCAAATTAAGACAATTCTGAGATACCACTACACACCGGTCAGATTGGCTAGAATGACAGGGAAAGATAATGCGGAATGTTGAAGGGGATGTAGGAAAACTGGGACACTGATACATTGTTGGTGAAATTGTGAATACATCCAGCCATTCCGAAGAGCAATTTGGAACTATCCTCAAAAAATTATCAAACTGTGTATAACCTTTGATCCAGCAGTGTTACTACTGGGCTTATACTCCAAAGAAATGTGAAAGAAGGGAAAGGGACCTGTATATGCAAGAATGTTTGTGGCAGCTCTCTTTGTAGTGGGCAGAAACTGGAAATTGAGTGGATGCCCATCAACTGGAGAATGGTTGAAAAAATTGTGGTATATGAATATTATGGAATATTATTGTCTTGTAAGGAATGACCAGTAGAATGATTTCAGAAAAGCCTGGAGAGACTTATATGAACTGATGCTGAGTGAAATGAGCAGGACCAGGAGGTCATTGTATACTTCTACAACAATACTGTATGATGATCAATTCTGATGGAGGAAGCCCTCTCCAACAATGAGATGAACCAAATCAGTTCCAATAGAGCAGTAATGAACTGAACCAATTACACCCAGTGAAAGAACTCTGGGAGATGACTATGAACCATTACATAGAATTCCCATTCCCTCTATTTTTGTCCACCTCCATTTTTTATTTCCTTCATAGGCTAATTGTACACTATTTTAAAGTCCAATTCTTTTTGTACAGCAAAATAACTGTTTGGACATGTATACATATATTGTATTTAACTTATATTTCAACATATTTAACATGTATTGGTCAATTTGCCATCTGGGGGAAGGGGTGGGGAGAAGTAGGGGAAAAGTTGGAACAAAAGATTTTGCCATTGTCAATGCTGAAAAATTACCCATGCATATATCTGTAAATAAAAAGCTATACTAAAATAAATAAATAAATAAATAAACAAACAAACAAACAAATAAATAAATAAATAGATAAATTATGCTCTTTTAAACCTGGAAAAAAAAACTAGATGAACATGACTGAAAATGATGCAAAAAAAGCAAATGGTAGTAAGAAAATAATACTCTAGTTCATTCAGGTTTTATACAAGTTTTATACAGTTTTATACAGGTTTTATATATTTGTGGGGAAAGGGAAAGTTCATACAACATTAGGAGAAATTTGACTTATTTAATTCAGTAAGTAGGTGGGGAACCAGTAATTGCTGAGGAATGACAAAATGATACATGCTGATTGGGAAGATTTGGACTCTTGCATAAATGGATCAAGACATCAACAAGGAAAAAGTCCATAAATATTTATTAAGAACTTATTATTTGCTGACATCATGTAAAGTCCTAGAGATACAAAGGAAAATATTACCTCTGCCTTCAAAGAGTTCACATTTTAATGAGAGAAAAATATTGGCAGCGGATCCAAGATGGAGGAGAAGACACACACTTCATTCTGAGCTCCTCCACTACCCTCAAACTATTTATGAAATTCAGGATCTGAATCAATGCTGGACTAAGAGAAGCCATGAATATTGGAAGTATAACATATTACCAAAAAAGTTTGAAGTTCATCAGAAAAGGTCTGTTTTGGCTAGGCACAGGCACAGGAGGAGACTGGTCAGCTCAGGCCAAGGAATCAAGGGGAGGGTGTGGTCTCCAGGGGCAGAAAATCTGCCTGCAGGACTCTACCACAGGGTCAGCTACTCTGCCCTGGCAGCAAACCAGTAGATAAGCAGAGAAGTTATAAAACTTCCAACATAAATGCAGAGGGAGTATACCCCAAAATGCCAGCATGTCATGGGACCAGGTCACATCCATCCAACACTGAGAGTGACTCAGCACAATCCCAGCACAGCTACTGATCCCACCACAGCTTCTGCCTTTCCACTGCTGCTTCATTGCATCTTTCTGTTGTCTGTTGAGGAAGCTGGGTAACTCCTAACAACCCCAAAAGCAGACTGCAGCTTTTTGTTGTTGTTGTTAAAATGAGTAAAAAGGCAAAGCTGTCTCTAACCAAAGATAGCTTCTATAATGAAAAAAAGCAGATTTCAGACGCTGAGGAGACTACAGATTATATCTAGATGAAATCCTAAAAGGGAATATGATCTAGTCTCCACCATACAAGACTCTCATAGAAGAAATTAAAAAGGATATTAAAAGAGAGCTAGAAGAAGAAGAGGGAAAGGAAAGGAAAGAAAAACTTTGCAAAAGGGTCTGAATAAAGCATATGACTCATTAAAAGATAGAATGTTAAAGAAAATGCCTCCCTGAAAAACAGCATCTAAATTGCTAAAGAAGTTAAGAGAACTGCAAGAAGAAATAGACAGCAAAACAATAATACTGGGTTAGATATTAACCTTGAACTCTTAGAACTAGATAAATCAAACCACAAAATAAATAAGAAAGAAGTTAAAGAGGTAAATAGAAAGCTAGAAAAATTAGATGATAGATCTTTGGAGAAAACTGAATGGAGACATAAAGGATTACACTTTCTAATCAGCAGTTCATGGAATCTATACAAAACTTGACTATATATTAGGACATGAAGTCCTCAAATCCAAATGCAGAAAGGAAGAAATAATAAATGCATCTTTTCTGATCATGATGCAATAAAAACTACATTGATTAAAAAGCCAGGGTAAAATAAACCAAAAAGTAATTGGAAACTAATCTCATCCTAAAGAATGAATGGGTGAAACAGCAAATCATAGAAACAATTAATAATTTTACCCAATAGAATGACAATAATGAGATGACATGCCAAAATTTGTAGGATGCAGCCAAAGTGGTAAAAAGGGGAAATTTTATATCTCTAGAGGCTTACTTGAATAAAATAGAGAAAGAGAAGATCAATGAATTAGGCTTGCATATTAAAAACCTAGAAAAAGATCAAATTAAAAACCCCCAACCAAACACCAAACGTTAAAAAAAAAAAACTATTGAATTAAGAAACAAAACTAAGAGTTGGTTTTATGAAAAAAAAACAAATAGATAAACCTCTAGTAAATTTAATTAGACAAAGGAAAGAAGAAAATAAAATTGTTACTGTTAAAAATGAAAAGGGAGAACTTTCTACCAATGAAGAGGAAATTAGAGCAATAATTAGGAGTTACTTTGCCCAACTTTATGGCAATAAATTTGATAAGCTAAATGAAATGGATGAATACCTTCAAAAATATAGGTTGTCCAAATTAACAGAGGAACAAGTAAATTGCTTAAACAGTCCCATTTTAGAAAAAGAAATAGACCAAGCTATTTAATCAAATCTCTAAGAAAAAAATCCCGAGGCAGCTAGGTGGCACAGTGGATAGAGCACAAGCCCTGAATTCAGGAGGACCCGAGTTCAAATCTGATCTCAGACACTTAACATTTCCTAGCTGTGTGACCCTGGGCAAGTCACTTAACCCCAGCCTATTAAAAAAAAAAAAAATCCCTACAACCAGATGATTTACATGTAAATTCTACCAAACACTTAAAGAACAATTAACTCCAATGCTATATAAACTATTTGAAAAAAATAGGGAATGAAGGAGTCCTACCAAATTCCTTTTATGACACAGACATGATACTGATACCTAAAACAGATAGGAGGGAAAGAGAGAAAGAAAATTATAGATTAATCTCCCTAATGAATATTGATACAAAAATTTTAAATAAAATATTAGTAAAAAAATTACTAAAAAGATTATAGAAAATCATTCCCAAAATAATACACAGTGACCAAGTAGATATATACCAGGAATGCAGGACTGGTTCTATATTAGGAAAACTATTAGCATAATTGACTGTATCAATAAACAAATTAACAAAAACCATATGATCATCTCAATAGATGTAGAAAAAGCATTTGATAAAATCCAAACCCATTCATATTAAAAACACTAGAGAGTATAAGAATAAATAGACTTTTCCTTAAAATAGTCAGTAGCATCTATTTAAAACTATCAGTAAGTATTATATGTAATGGGCATAAACTAGAACCATTCCCAATAAGATCAATAGTGAAACAAGATTACCTACTATCACCATTCCTATTCAATATTGTATTAGAAATGCTAGCTTCGACAATAAGAGATGAAAAAGATATTTAAGGAATTAGAGTATGTAATAAAGAAACCAAATTATCACTCTTTGCAGATAAAATGGTATATTTAGAGAATCCCAGAAATTCTACTAAAATGCTATTAGAAATAATCCACAACTTTAGCAAAGTTGCAAGATACAAAATAAATCCACATAAATCATAAGCATTTTTATACATCACTAACAAAATCCAAGATCAAGAGATAAAAAGAGAAATTTTATTTAAAATAACTGTCGATAATATAAAATATCTGATTATCAATCTGCCAAGGGAAAGTCAGGAACAATATGAGCAAAATTACAAAACACTTTCCACACAAAGATCTAAACAATTGGAAAAATATTAAGTGCTCTTGGATAGGTCAAGTGAATATAATAAAGATGACAATACTACCTAATCTATTTTAGTGCTATACCAGTCAGACTCCCAAGAAACTATTTTAGTGACCTAGAAAAAATAACAAAATTCATCTGGAAGAAAAAAAGGGCAAGAATTTCAAGGGAACTTGAAATCTAGTGATTGACAAACCTAAAGACCCCAGCTTTTGGAATAAGAATTCACTGATTTGACAAAAACTTCTGGGAAAATTGGAAATTAGTATGACAGAACCTAGGCACTGACCCATACTTAACGCTGTACACCAAGATAAGGTCAAAATGGGTTCATGATCTACACATAAAGAATGTAATTATACATAAATTAGAAGAACTTATAATAGTTTACCTCTCAGATTTGTGGAGGAGGAAGGAATTTATGATCAAAGAAGAACTACAGATCATTATTGATCACAAAATAAATAAATAAAAATAATTATATCAAGTTTAAAAAAGTTTCTATAAATAAGACTAATGCGTACAAGATTAGAAGGGAAGCAATAAACTAGAAAAACAAGTTTACACTCAAAGGTCCTGATAAAGGCCTCATTTCCAAAATATATATAGAACTGACTCTAATTTATAAGAAATAAAGACATCTCTAATTGATAAATGGTCAACGGATATGAACAGACTATTTTCAGTGAAGAAATTGAAACTATTTCTCGTCATATAAGAAGATGCTCCAAATCATTATTGATCAGAGAAATGCAAATTAAAACTATTCTGAGACACCACTGCATACTTGTCAAATTCGCTAAGATGACAAGAAAAGATAATGATGAATATTGGAAAGAATGTGGGAATATTGGGACACTGATATATCGTTGGTGGAATTGTGAATACATCTAGCCATTATGGAGAGAAATTTGGAACTATGCTTCAAAAAGTTATCAAACTGTGCATATACTTTGACCCAGCAGTGTTTCTACTGGGCTTATATCCCAAAGAGATCTTAAAGGAGGGAAAAGACCTGTATGTGCAAGAATGTTTGTGGCAGCCCTTTTCATAGTGGCTAGATACTGGAACTTGAATGGATGCCTATCAATTGGAGAATGGTTGAATAAATTGCAGTGTATGAATGTTATGGAATATTATTGTTCTGAAAGAAATGACCAGAAGGATGATTTCAAAGAGGCCTGGAGAGACTTACATGAACTAATGATAAGTGAAATGAGCAGATCATTATATACTTCAACAATAATACTATATTTTGATCAATTCTGATGGACATGGCTCTCTTCAACAATGAGATGATCCAAATCAGTTCCAATTGTTCAGTAATGAAAAGAACCAGCTACACCCATGGAAAGAACTATGAGAGATGAGTGTGGACCACAACCTAGCACATCCACTCCTTCTCTTCTTGTATTTTTGTTTTCCTTCTCAGGTTATTTTTTACCTTCTTTCTAAATCCAACTTTTCTTGTGCATCAAAGTAACTATATAAATATGTATACATATATTGTATTTAACATACTTCAACATATTTAACATGTATTGGACTATCTGCCATATGTTTTGTAAATAAAAACTATAATAAAAAATAATAAAAAAGAAAAATAATGCTAAATAACTGTTTTCTATAAGATATATAAAGTGCAAATGAAAAGTACTCAGTGAGAGAAGACACCAGCAGTATGAGTAAGAGAACCGGAAAAGGGGTCCTGAGCAGGTAGAATTTGAGATATGTTAAAGAAAGTCAGTAAAGCCATAATAGAGGAAAGGAGACAGAACATTCTAAGAATTGGACCCAATTTTTTTAAAGGCTTAGTACAAGGAGCCAAATTATCACATATGAGTAACAGCAAGTAGGTCAATGTACCTCAGTTGTGATACTTGTAGAAGAAAGTAAAGTGCAAAAAATCCATTAAAGTACAAACATGTTGGGTTGTGCAGGATTGAAAAGTGAACAGAATAGTTTATGGCATTTGAATGGAGGCTATGTTAGAGCAGGGAAAGACTGAAGAAAGGGAAATAAACCAGTATTCTATTGCAATAAAAAAAGATGAGTGGAGTGGTGGCTATGCAGAGAAGAGCATTTATAAAAGAGATATGGAAGTAGAAATAGCCATATTTGGCATTAGATGGCATATGTAGGATGAGCATAAGTGAGAAATTGAGGATAACACTTAGACAGCAAAACTAGATAATGAAAATAATTTTTGTACCTTCTACATTGATCAGAGATTTGAGGAAAAGAGATGATCTATTATGCCATATAGGTTCTCTCTTTTTTGGCCATCTATAATAGAAGCCTCTATTTCCTTTTGTGTTATTCTCTTCTTATCTCTTCATAGTCTAGCTTCTGACCACATAATTCTTTGATACAGCCCTCCCTAAAATTGTTAACAATCTCTTTGTGACAAAATGTAATGGCCTTTTTTTTTTATCTTCATCCTTTGTTAACTGTAATTTTTGACATTGTGGATCACCCTCTTCTCCTTGATACTCACTCTTGCTCTAAGGTTTTGTGACAATAATATCTCTTGATTCTCCTACTTGGTCTGGGCCCTCCTCTGTACCGCTTGCAGATTAATCTACATCATGACAGTATGTACACATGTATCCCCAAGGCTCATTCTTCTCTTCTAAATGTATCCTATTATATTTTGTGATGGCATCAGCTTCCACAGATTCAATGATAATCTCCATGTTAATGATTCTCAGGTCAATTTGTATAGTCACTCTCAACTCACATGGTTGTATAGACTAACCATGAGATTTGCTTTCCAGCTACTTAGTAGAGATCAATTAAATTGAATATCCTATAGGCAGTTTAAGCTCAACATCTTTAAAATATATTTTAACTTAGTGTAAATAAAGATGTGTTTTTTAAATGTGAATTTTTACAAAGAAGAGCTAGGGGTGCATGGAGTAAAGGGGAAACAATTATGAGGTAAAAACAATAAGTAATAGCAACAAAATTAAGTGGGAAAATATTGATTTTTACCAATCTGATAAGGATTGGTAACAAGAAAAGGTGAAAAGAGATGGAGAGATGGGATGGGAATGTTGAGGAGGTGGGAGAAACATAGCATTCGTTAATATTTAACAAGTGATTAGATATAAAAACGGTATGTTCAAGGAACCAAAGATGACTCTAAAGTCTCTGAATAGACAAATGATAAAATGGTGGCTTCATCAAGAATAACAGGGAATAGTAGAAATGTTTGAGCATTTGAAGTGCTAGAATAAGATGTTACAGATTTTCAAAATGCAGCTGGATATCTAGGACTGGATCTTAAGGGAGAGGTCAAGACTCTCCTCAATTGAGATGTATACTAACTATATCATCTACCTTTTCCAAATGTCGTTAATGGTTACCCATCAGCTCTTAGGACATTTTCCCTCCTTTCTTAAAAAGTTCAATGCCTCCCTCATAATCTTCTCCATCCCAAGTACTAGTCCTTATATACTTGGAAATACATATACACAGAGACACACATTTCTCCTGAAACAAGTTGCCTTTCCAAGTCATCAGTTTCCTCAAGTCTCATGACCAATGTTTTCACTTTACACCTCACACAAGATCCTCTTAGTTTTAGAAGATAACTAAGCAGAGTGTGTAATTTCATGTGACAAGGAGAATATTAGCAGAATAAGAACTTAAAAGAAGAAACTTAGGGAATTTTAAAATATTTCATGAGCAGTATATCATTAATGATCTTTGCAAGAATAGTTTCCATAAAAAAAGAAAGTGAAATCAGACAAGGAGATTAAAGAGAAAATAAGTTTTGGAAAGGAGAAGGTATTAGGCAAGTATAAGTTTTTAAAAAGAGGTTGCTAATGAAGTGGAGTGAAATGGCCTAGATATTGTAATAGTCAAAGGGAATAGCTTTTTTGCTTGTTCATTCATTGTTTTTTTTTGTTTTTTTTTTGTAAATGCTGACAGCTGAATATCTATGCAGGGTCAGTCAATGTGAAAAGAGAAATTGAAAATGCAGGAGAAAGTGGGGGTAATTGCTAGATCAGAGTTATGGAAATGTTAGGAATGGGTGGAATAAAAAACCAGACTAGAGAGCTAAAGTGGGTCACCACATCCTTCAAAAATAGGTAAAGATAGAATTGTTGAGGAGTGTAGGAGAGGAGATGAAAAACCTCCTGCTATAGAAAGTTAATCCTTTCAGTAAAGTAAAAAAGTTCATCTGCTGAGATAAAAGGATTAGGGAAATACTGGAAAATTGAAGAAAGGGAATATATGGAAAAATCTATTATGAGGTACTCCAGAAGACACATTAGAGATGACTAAGAAAAGTGATTCACGCCACAGTGAATTGAAATAGATTAGGTGGTGTACATGGATTCTGCCATGATTTTTGTAATTTTCTCCAGCAGCAAATATATCATGGTGATTATGAGTGGAGATAAAATATATTGAAAAGTATCCAAGATTAGGAATTAGAGGGGGAAGAAATAATAGGATGTTGAGGAGAAGTGGTATTTGAATGAAAGAGGACATATATCTGAGATCATAAAAGATTGAAAGGCAGGATGATATAGAGACTAGAAGCATTAGAGGAAAAAATATATAATATGATATGATATGATATAATATAATATAATATAATATAATATAATATAATATAATATAATATAATATAATATAACATAATATAATATAATATAATATATATACATATATATGTATGAATTTTAGAGTGTCAGAATACCCAAAAATAGAGTAGAACATTTTTTACCTGAAGACAATATAGAACATCAGCAGAAAAGATCTATGACACCAGAGTGGGAGTCCAGCTTGCAATCCTGGTACAAGTCATGTCAGTGCAGCCCCAGCTCAGCCTGCTCAGGTCCTAGACTTGGTTGCTACACCAGTAAAATAGGAACATGTCTAGGAACTTCTGAATCACCTGTAGTACTAGTGGCTTCTAGATTTCTCAGCCCAGAGACATCAAAGAGGACTTAGAATATCAGCAGAAAAGATCTGTGGCAACAGGGTGGGAGTCCAGCATCCAATTTCAGTGCAAACTGTGCCAGCACAGCCCCAGAACCAACACCAGAAAAGCAGTACTCTGTTGTGACTATAGCCAATGTTGTGATAATAAATATAGGAGCTCATTATACAAATTTAGTAGTTTTTCTCATTCTTAAAGTATAATAATAGTTAGATTCACTTGAAGCTTTAAGGCTATAAGCAATAGACTAATTTATGCAATAATTTTATTCAAATAAAGAAACAGATCAAAACAGATAACTATTTGAGGTATACATTTAATACTTCAAGATTCAATCTTTCAGAACAATATTATAGTTGCAAAAGATAGATCGGAAAACATAGCCAAGAGAGATATTGATCCCAGATAAGATTATATATAAAATATTTTACAAATCAATAATACATTGATATATGTTAAAGCACTGAATAAATTCAACATATTCTGCCACATGTTACGATATGAATCACTGAGTTTCAAAGTATGAAAAATTTATTAACTTTAGCTCATGCATTAATGCATAATATAAAGGGTTCATCTAAACCAGACCTTTGATAATAGATTTTTAACTAACTATATATTTCACAGGAATCATGACTAGTGAAGTGTACCATCTATGATGGAAGTAGTTTGAAAAAAGATAGCTTAAAAACAGTCCAGTTTAAAGTTTTATATCATTATAAACCAGCCTAAGGAAAGTGCTTTCTTTGTCAGGACTAGCCTGACAAAGTCAAGACACCTGAGGCAATCAGCTTGCTTAAGACTTTATCTTTAAGTCTTCCCAGTCTACATATAAAATTCAAACATTTGAATAACATATTCCATAATGTAAGTACTTTGTAATATTTAATAATGAAAGAGGCAGAACAGTAATAAAAATGAAGTAAACCATGGTAGGAAGCATGAAACATTATCTCAGAAATATGATATTCTCCCAATTTTTGCATTCGTCAAAAAATGTTGGTATTATAACAAAATGTGAATCTAAGCCCCAAATCCATTTATCTCCTCAAAATAGCAACATGTACACCAAATAAAGTAAAAGAACAACCAAAAAAGAATAAAATAAATCTGCATCAAAAAAATCCCACAGAAAAGAAGTTATATTGAGCAAATGAGATGTCTGTGTCTGTTTGGGAAGTCGGAGACTGGGATAGATTCAAGAGGGGAAAACCATTATTCCAGTATTTGGATGAAAAAAATTAAATAACAATCCTTTTATGTGTACTATTATATTTATCAAATTGGGGAGGAAATAAACAAATGGATTAGAAACCAATTTCCTATATGCAAGATTTATACTTAAAACATAATAATACATGCTGAAATAAAATGAAAAATTTGGATAAAAGGTATTATGTCTCAGGTAAAATAATTAAGCAAGCATTGGATTCATGATTTAGGACAAGACATCAATGAAAATAGTACATACTAAGATATATAAGTATATAATGATTTTGCTAAAACTGCCACCAATAATTAATAACAATTATAAATATAAATGCACAGAAAAATATCTAATCACATGTAATGTAACACGAAAGGAAAAAAACAAAAATGAAATGTCAAAAGACCTTGATAATAAATTATTGTTTTAATTTAATTTAATTTAATTTATTTTAAAAAACAGAATAAGTAAAAAAGAAAAACAGAAAAAGAATACAAAACAAAACATTGTGATGTGCTCAGCAAAATATCAAGCAGGATTCAAAACATATAACAATAAATGACCAGTTCAAGAAAGGATTATATAAAATAGAAGAAATTACATTCATTTTCTTTACTTCCTTGTAGGTTGTTCTTTTGTTCTCTGCTGTGCTCCTTTTTTTATACTTTATCCCTCCATAAACACATCTTTTCATCACCTCTTTCCCAAGCAGGTTATAGGTAAGCAAGGTTATATTCATGTATGCCCATATGTATGCACATACACCCCCATTCCCCCACATACATGCACACATTCACATGTAATTCCTATCCTTTCTAATTCTTTGCTTTAATTCTGCTTTTTTAACTTGCCTTGCTATTTTTTGACCTTTCCCTACCTATGTTTCCCTCCCTTGTCTTCTCCCATCCTTTGCTTCCCCCTTTGACCCATCTTTCCCTTAATTATTTTTTCCTGAGGCAATTGAGGTTAAGTGACTTCCCCAGGGTCACACAGCTAGGAAGTATTAAGTGTCTGAGGTCAGATTTGAACCGGTCTTCCTGACTTCAGGGTGGGTCATCTATAACTGAACCACCTAGTTGCCCTTCTTTTGTTTCTTTATAGATTTTGGAGGTTGTTATACCCAACACTATATGTAGTGTTGCCTATTTTCACCCATTCTTGATGTAAGCAGGTTTTAAAAACTATAAGCCCTCATGCCCCCTCTACTATCTCTGTGTCTATTCTTCCTTTGTATCTCATTTGTATAACATAATTACTATTTTTTCCTTAACTTTGTCCCAATCTTTCTTTTGAGCTACCCTATTGCTGATGTCATTCTTAAACATTTGGTATACATTCCCATGTAAAAAAATGTAAACAATCTGTCTATGTTAAGTTTCTTGAAATTGATTTTGTGTATTGGGTCTTATATGTTCAGTTTCTAATAAATTCAGATTTGGTTGATAGAAAGTGCTGAAAATCTGCAAGTTTGTTGAATGTCTATTTTTTCTCATTCAGTATTATAGACAATTTTGCTAGGTATGATAAATTTAATCAGAGGTCTAATTCTTTTGATTGCTGGTAGATAGGACTTGCAATATTGTGGCTGCTGATAATTCTTGTATAATTCTAATTGCGGCTCTAGCACATTTAAATTGTTTTCTTGTTTCTTGCAAAATTCTCTCTTTGAAATATAGTAATAATATTCCTTTGTGTTTTGCACAAAGGATCTCTTTTAGGTGGTGATCAGTGTGTTTTTTTTTCCTATTTCTTCTTTCCCTTCATGTTCTATCATACCAAGACACTTTTCTTGGATAATTGCCTACATTATTGTAACTAGGTTCTCTTTTTGGTCACTGTAATATTCTTCTCTAAAATGTAGTATTCTCTGCTGAGGTTTCCTTAGGGTCTCTGGAGGCAGCCTTTGTTTCAGTTCAGTAATCACAAGGGCATCCAGGGATTAAAATCCAAATCCTTTATTGTCTCCTTCAAAGTCTTGTCTCCTTCACTTGGGTTCGGCTAGTTTTTCTGGACGCCTATCTCTCTCCTTGGTTCTGAGAGGCCTGCCCTCTGTGGCTTCTGAATCTCCTGGACTGAATCCTGGCTGAGGCTCTGAGAGCTTTTAGTGGGCTTGTCCTTTCTGGCCCTGATAGCTCCTCCTTATATGTTCCACACTGAGTATACACTGATCATTATATCACTAGGAAACCATTATTTGTTGTAGGATTAAATCAATGCTAAACTAGATTTAACCACTGTCTCCTCAATTCCACTTGTTTAGCACCTTGGTTCAAGTCCTGGCCCATAATATCTCCCTCTTTCTTTTGTTTTTAGAACATAGGTGGTCATGACCACCCTGAATTCTCAAGGAAGTGAGAATCCCCCAAAAGGAGGTTGATTATATCAAAGAAAGATCTTGTGACTGATATGTTTTTTAAAAAGCACTACAACTTAAACTCTTTATAAACATCAAATGATTTTCCTAAAGTTATTGATATAATTGTGTTTTTTTTTGTTTTCTTATTAATTTGATTAATCATATTATTAATTTTCTTGATTTTTAAACAGTCCTTGCATTGTTGGTACAAATCTCATTCCATCATAATGAATGTTACTTTCTCTATATTGCTATTCTTTATTGTTTTATTTAAAGTTATTAAATCAATATACCACATAGTATTGTGAAATACTACACTCAGAATTGTACTTAACTCCATTCTTACCTGATTCTTCATCCTTTTCACCTAGTTTATTTAGATTCTCCCTCTCCTACTCTTTCTTTTTTTCTTTATTCTACAATTAATATAATTTCCTAAAGCCAGTTATATTAAATTATATGTATTAAGTGTGTTTTTGGAAATTGAATCAGGTTCATTTTCATTGTAGAATTGAGATAGTTGCTCTCCTACTAATTTCCACTCCTCTAGATCCAATTCTTTTTTTCCATAGAGAACCAAGGAGATGTATACTGTACAGTCTCTAAAAGTTCAGTGATCTGCTCCCAAATTATAATTAAACCTTGGATTTTCATAACCCTGATAATGCTCTCTACACATTTTCCTTGAATTGAAAAAGAAGGCTGTTTTCTAAACATCTGTCACCTTTTAGTTGAAATACTACTTTAACCCTTAATAAAGTTTCCTTGTCTATTTTTGTACTCACCCTAATTTCTGGGTCGAGGAGACTTTTTCACTGAAATCAGGATAAGAGACTTTTCCACTGAAATCAGAATCATATCTACATCATGTTGGGCATCAAAATATAATATTCTTCTCTAAAATGTAGTATTCTCTGTTGAGGTTTCCTTGGGATCTCTGGAGGTAGCCTTTGTTTCAATTCAGTAATCACAAAGGCAGCCAGGGATTAAAGTCTAAATCCTTTATTGTCTCCTTCAAAATCTTGTCTCCTTCATTTGGGGTTCAGCTAGTTTTTCTAGCACTTTTTTTCTCTCTCCTTGTTCTGAGAAGCCTGCCTTTTGTGGCTTCTAAATCTCCTGGACTGAATCCTGTCTCAGGCTCTGAGAGCTTTTAGTGGGCTTGTCCTTTCTGGCCCTAATAGCTCCTCCTTATATGTTCCACACTGAGTATACACTGATCATTATATCACTGGAAAACCATCATTTGTTGCAGGATTAAATCAATGCTAAACTAAATTTAACTACTGTCTTCTCAATTCCACTTACTTAGCACCTTTTTTCAAGTTCTGGCCCATAACATGTCACAACTTTCAGGACAATCCAATTATTCTTATGTTTTCTCTTCTTGATCTATTCTCCAAATCTTTAGTTTTCTTACAAGATGTTTCACATTCTGGTCTTTTTTATGTTTTATCATTTCTTGGTCTCCCATAACTTCACTGGCTTCCCCTTGTCCAACTCTAATTTTCAAAGAGTTATTTTCATCTTGGAGACTCTATCTCATTTTCTAGTTGGTTAACTTTTTTTTTTATAATCTTTTTTTGAATGGTTTTTAGTTTTACTTTTTCCACAAAGTTTCTCATTTGATTTTTAAAATTTTTTTGTATTCTTCCATAAATTCTCTCTGAGCAGGGAGTTATTTACTATTACTTGTTGGGAGTAGAAGAAGCTTTTTATTTGTTTTTATTTTGTTTGTATTGTTTTTTATTTGTCCTCCTATCAAGAAGAATCCCAGTTTTCCCTTTTGTCATAGTAAGTTTCTATGGTTAAATTCTTTTTGTTTAAATGTCCTTAAATGAAAAGTATTATTGTAAGCACTTCTAATTGTGGGATGGGGAGTAAGTGCCTTTAGCTTCATTTCAATTCTCTCCTTTGACATGGAACTCCAAAGCAAGAGCTCTACCTTCCTGCAAGTGCTCACAGAGAGCAACATCCCTGCCCCACTGCTTCTGCACTCACCTAGTGTACTGGTTCTTTCTTGCTCAGGGCTGGGTCTCTGCAGCACAGCTGGCCCTGGCATTCCTAATCAGCCAAGGTTCCCTAAGTCTTCCAGATTCAGACTTCCTACTCCTCACACTATCCAGCAGATAACAATTTCTATAATTCCTGAGGCTGCAGATAAACTCAGCTAGCCCTAAAGGTCCCTATTTGGTGTTTTCAAGGAGCTAGTTCAGACATGTTTGTTCTTCACACTGATTAATCCCAAGCCTGAGACCTTTCTTCTGATCTTTATGGGATGTACCAAGAGGAACCCTGTTCTGCTCCAAGTTTTTTTGATTTTTCAGCAATATATGTTTGCCCTGAGGTGCAAATTTGTTCCATTTGGGCAGGGGGGGATCTGGAGAATTTGAAATTTACTGATTTACTCTACCATCTTTCTAGAATAGAATTCTCCCCTGTGTTTTAATTTTTTTTCTTTCAGAACTTGAAAAATATATAGGAAAAAGCTATTAAATGTAAAATTTTTAGATTAATGTAAATCAGCAAATGCTATAAATCAGTGCTTCATTTGCTGTTTTGTTAATTTTCTAGACAACAAAGTGATGGAGAAAATGTTAATAATTCAGATTATACTCAAGTTGTATATTTTCAGCCATTTGATAAACATTTGCCTATATATTCCTGCCTATTGTGTTCAGGAAATACAGACATTAATATTAACATCCTTCTTGCACTTAAGGTATATAAAGTCATTAACTCCCAGCTACTCACCTCAGTGGGGGTCAACTGACTCTTACCTTCACCAGATCTTCCGATGCTTGGGCTCTGATTATCTCAATCAGAGAGCTACCTCTTCTTGAGGTTCCACCACAGAACACTGGAGTCACTCAAGTATGCAGCAACAGGTCTTTTATTCTAACTCTTTGCATAGTGTTCCCTAACATTCCCTCTAACCTTCCCTCCTGAGTTCTTCCTTCCCTTCTGGAGTTCCCCTGGAGTTCCCTCCCCCACCTTCAGCAACTCCCTTTTTATAGTCCCCAGGTCACATGACTGAGAGAGCACAAGTTTGAGCATGATCATCAAGAGCAAGGAGGCTTTTCCTCATTAATGAGGTTTACTCAATACCTTCAATGCCTTGTCATCAGGCTCAGGAAGAATAAGCCTCCCAGTGCCTCCTATACTCTGCCCTTGAGGTCTGCCCCTTACTCTAACATAAAGTACTTTGAACATGCTTTATTTAGATTCTCCCAATAGCCATGCTTCATAGTGATGGGATCTGATATTCCTAGGTATAGATAATAAAACTTATTTGTTTATTATTTATTACATAAATAATATATATGATTATATATATGAACATAAATATATCATAAATAATAATTTATAAAACTAATTTACTTTATTTATTTAAAAAAGATTTTATTATAAAAGGAAGGAAAATAATTGAATTCATAAACAAAATAAAAAGCCTTAGGGGGGAAACTAATAAAATAAGGTGAAGAACTAGCTCAACTAGCTCAAAATGAATAGAGAAAGAAAATCTGATCTTTCCTCAAAAATGTGATTTGCTATCTCACAATAAATAGAAATGAAAAAAAATGAATTAATCTAAGAAAAGAAATTAGGTAAATCCAAAATGGACTCCCAAAGGAAAAAAAAATTATATCAGATTTTTATAAGTATTTACAAGTGCAGCTTAAAGACATTTAATGATCATCAATCCTTACACCACACAGTTATTCTGAAAAACAAACAAACCAGACATTCAACCAATATTTTTTTTATACTCAAGATACTGTTAGCTAAACCAGAGTGCGATAAAAACAAGTAAAGAGAATTATATTTTAATATTGGTTTAATAACTTTAAATAAAACAATAAAGAATAGCAATATAGAGAAAGTAACATTCATTATGATGGAATGAGATTTGTACCAACAATGCAAGGATTGTTTAAAAATCAAGAAAATTAATAATATGATTAATCAAATTAATAAGAAAACAAAAAAACCACAATTATATCAATAACTTTAGGAAAATCATTTGATGTTTATAAAGAGTTTAAGTTGTAGTGCTTTTTAAAAAAACATATCAGTCACAAGATCTTTCTTTGATATAATCAAAAGCATTTTACTCAAAAGCATTATTAATGAAAAAATGCTGAAAATTATTCCAAAAAATCATGGGAAAAGTAAAGATAACTCTCACTCCAATATTAGCTAATATGACACTAGAATACAATATTTAACCATAATATAAAAAAGAAAAATTTAGGCAGTACTAATTGAAAAAGAAGACATATTTTTAATTAATAATACAGTTTACTTCAAAAACACAAGACAATGAATAAATCTAACTGAGACAAAAGTTTCAGAAAATAGCAAGATAAAAAATGAATCTATAAAAAGCAAATATTTTTGTATATTTTAACAAAATTCATTTGAAGGAGAAATACATTTGACAACTACAAAATAATAAAATATATAGGTAATAACTATTCTATAAGAATATTAACAAAACTTGTTAGATCAGTTCAAAATAAGTGAGAATATAAACAAAGAACTAAAGAAATGAAAAGACATTCAATGTTCATATATATTACCTAAATTATTCTACAGATCACTGTTATGAAATTGCCAAGAATTTACTTTTTAAGATTAGAAAAATAATGATAATAAAATTCTCATGGAAAAATAAAAGTGAAGAATAGAAAGTGAAATATAAGAATAAAGAATGTTTAGTATTCCCAATTTCAATTTTTTTATTAAGCAATAAATTTTTAAAAAAATTTTTCATTGGGTAAAAATAGAAAATTAATCATATTAGCAGTTTAGATAATCAGGATTAGCAAGAAAATGTGTACAGATTAGCACTAAAATATTCCCAAAACACAAACCTCTGGAGAAAGAAATCTTTATTCAATAAGAATTCTTAGGACAATTTAATGGAAGAAAAATTTTGATCAGCAACTTACACAATATTATATAATATAATAATTTGCAACTGGATTAAAAAATCTAAATATAAAAATCACCAAAATTTTATTATTTCTTTCATTTTTATGGATAGGAAGAAAATCCATCCAGGATTAGGCTCAGTAAATATTATGCCAGAAAGACAATAATTTTATTGATATAAATTAGTTGAATGGCTTTTACAGGTGAACCAAATCAAAGACGTATCTGATAAGTATCTAACATTTAATTGACAAAATTTTTATGGAATAATTTCCCTATAGACAAGTATTCAAAGAGTAAGAACAAGCAAAATTTCAGAAAGTAGAAGTATATGCTATCAATAGTCATTTGAAGATGTGCTCAATATAATGAATAATTAGAAAAATTATAATTACTGAGTTAACTTAGGTAAGTAAAATATGGGGGAAAGATATCAATCAATAAGGGTATGGAAACACTTGGCACATATTGTTTACTAGTAGAGGCATAAATTCCTCTTACTGTTCTGGGAAAAAATTTTGAATTTTCTGAGAAAAGTTATTAAATTGTTCAAATTCTTTTAATTAATTATCTAGTTTTGGATCAGGAAGATCAGAGAATCATAGAAAGATTTCTATGGATGTTTGCACAGTAAAGAAAACAGAATCAACAGAACCAGTTACCAAATGACTAAAACTAAGTAAATGAAATCTTTAAAAGGCGACAGAATTAAGAAAGTAGACAAAAGTGACTTCAAATTGTTAAGGCTATGGCAAAATATATTACTTTTTTTTTTTCTGAGACAATTGGGGTTAAGTGACTTGCCCAGTGTCACACAGCTGGTAAGTATTAAGTGTCTGAGTCCAGACTCAGGTCTTCCTTACTTCAGGGCTGGTGCTCTATCCATTGTATCACCTAGCCATCTGAAAATACTACTTCTTCTTTTAACAAAAGGCACATTATAATAATTGAAAGTGGCATGTCAAATTAAGATAACTCTGAGATACCAATACACACCTGTCAGATTGGCTAAGATAACAGAAAAAGATAATCATGAATGTTGGAGGGGATGTGGGAAAACTGGGACACTGATGCATTGTTGGTGGAGTTGTGAACGGATCCAACCATTCTGGAGATCAATTTGAAACTATGATCAAAAAGTTATCAAACTATGCATGCCCTTTGATCCAGCAGTATTACTACTAGGCTTATATCTCAAAGAGATATTAAAGAAGGTAAAGGGACCTATAGGTGCAAAAATGTTTGTGGTAGCCCTTTTCGTAGTGGCTAGAAACTGGAAATCGAATGGATGCCCATCAATTGGGGATTGGCTGAATAAATTATGGTATATGAATATTATGAAATATTATTATTCTGTAAGAAATGACCAGTAGGATGAATACAGAGAGGCTTGGAGAGAATTAGATGAACTGATGCTAAGTGAAATGTGCAGAACCAAGAGATCATTATACACTTCAACAACAATACTACATGAGGATCAATTCTGATGGAAGTGGCCATCTTTGGCAATGAAAGGATCCAATTCAATTCCAATTGATCAATGATGACAGAACTAGCTACACTGCATAAACATGTACACATATATTATATTTAAGATATACTTTAACATGTTTAATATGTATTAGACTACCTGCCATCTAGGGGAGGGAGTGGAGGGAAGGAAGAGAAAAGTTGGAAAAGAAGTTTTTGCAAGGGTCAGTGTTGAAAAATTATCCATGCATATGTTCTGTCAAGAAAAGCTATAATTAAAAAGTGGCATATACTATTAAATCACAACCACTTAATGGGAGTTTTGTATCAATGTTAGAAAATAACTAAAGTATCAGAATACTAAGTATCAATGATATTTTCCCATTCCTATTGAATTATGTTCTATAAAAAATAAAAATAAATAGTTTCATTTTGTTTAGTATTTTCCCAAGCAAAATTCTAAAGAGTTAAAACACGAAGATGCTTCATTCGAACTTTTGTCATCTTTAAAATGTAATAGATTTTGAACTTACATAAAGAATTCATCTTTTAGGCAATCAAACAAATACAAATGAACAATTGGGCAATTGTTTATTTTTTCTACTTTGTAAGATAAATTATATTTGTATAATTGTGACATAGAGACATAGAGAACAGTTCACATAAGCAACATCATGCTTGAGCAAACCAATCAATATAATCATAAGAGAATCAAACTTCCAGTTTTCTCCTTCCCTATTATCCATAAATAAATTTCAACCAATGTTCTCCTGATTATTATGCAAATATGACACTCTATGTTTCACCTATGGGCATTCTCTCTGTCTTCTATGACTAGGATAGTATCACTTCCCCATTCCAACTATTGACTTCCATGTCTTCCTTTGATTTCCAACTTTAGTTAATCCCCCCCTTTTCAAGAAGACTTCCAAAACCTTTTAAATTTCACTGCCTTCTCTTTGTTTATTATTTCCTATCTGTCCTATATATAGTCTCTTTTCCTTATATTTGTTTGGATGTTTTCTCAATCCTTACATTGTAAGCTTCTTGAGGTCAAGAACTGTCTTTTGCCTCTTTTTATATCCTCAGCACTTAACACATAGCCTGGCCCATAGTAGGTGTTTGATAAATGTTGGTTATTTGATTTCTCCATGGTCATACAACCTATAAGTATCAGGAATAAGATATAAACCTAAGCTTTCCCGAGTCTGAGATCTGCTCTTTATACTCTTTACCATAGCTATTTCTTGGATTTTTATAAACTAGCATAATTATAGCAAATGATTTATGTTCTCTGTTAAATTTACTATGAGTTATTAGTGCCAGAATTATGCTAGATAGAAAGTACACAATAAATATTAATTCATTACATTCAATTAGACTTTTATTAAATACACATTTTGTACAATGAAGTATCTTAAAATATAGGAATACAAAGCAAAAGGAGACATTTGTCCTCAAGTACTTACAGCCAGTTCTGTCTTGAATAAGTTGAGTTTGAATTACAATGGTATATGCAGGTGATTATGTCCAGAAGTGAAAGAGTACTACAGAAGTTAATATCTAAAGAGAATAGGAGTCATGTGCAGATTTGGAAGGGATATTAGATAGTCTAATACATTCAGTGGCCTTAAGACATAATAGTCACTAATCAGATTTATGGATAGGCATACAATCTTTGAAAGGTAGTGCTTTTGGACAATTTTGATTACATCAGATTAAAGGGGGATTGCACAAATAAAACAAATAACCAAAAATAACCAAAATCAGAAGAAAATTCAGAAAGATTTTTTAGAAAGATTTTCAGGTAAAGTCATATCTCAAATATGTAAGGAATTTTCTAAAATCTATACAAATTCATTTCCCAATTGATAAATCATCAAAGGAGAAGAACAGACAGTTTTCCAATAAAGAAACCAAAATGACTTATAGTCTAAAAACACTTTAAATAATTATTTACTAGAGAAATACAAATTAATATGACTTTGAGATATAATTTTATATCTATTAGATTGAGCAAAATGATTAAAGAGGAAAATGAATGTTGGAGGGGGAAGTATAAAAATTGGGAAATTAATTCTTTGTACTTATGAAACTCACCCAACCATTTTGGAAAGTAATCTAGCATTATGCCCAAAGAGTTATTAAATCACTCATACCATTGACCTTGACATATTCCTTTGACCACTACTACCTATGTTTCCAAAGATGATTAGGGAAAAAAAGAAACTACATGTGTAAAATATTTATAGCAGCTCTCTTTATGATATCAAAGAACTAGAAGTTATAGAAAAGTTGTAGCATAGGTATTATCATCACTAATAGGGAATGCCTGAACAAGGTGTAGTATATTAGTATTGTGATAAAATACTACTATCCTAAAGAAGAAATGATGAGCTCAATGATCTTGGAAAGACATGAAAAGACTTGTACAAATAACGAAGAATGAGATGAGTAGGACCAATATAATATTGTATACAGTAGCATTGATACTATTCTAACAACAATTATGAATGCCTAAGTCATTTGACTAGCATAAATATGCAAATTAACTACAAAGGGTATATGAAAGAATATGCTATCTGTATCCAGAGAAAAAATTGATAAGTACAAGCATGTTCCATACTTGTATATATAAAAATATACATATTTCTATATAATGATAGACATCTCTAGGGTGGGAGAAGAAAAAAAGTGGGAAAAATTACATAACTTTCTTATATATTTAAAGGAATAGAAATTTATATATAATAAGATTTGCAATTTCATGTATATTCATATTTTTTTCTATTTTACTATGTTATTGAAATATTTGTTTTATTTCTTAAATTCAGAATAAAATAAAAAGTTTTTAAAAACTTTTTTATCTCAGTGTGAGCAATGTGCTCCTTTTGGACACTAATTTTTCTGATAACTACCTTGAAAAAAAGGTTTAAATTATTAAATTATAATAAAATATTTTTTTAAAATTGATATTTTAACATATTTAACATGTATTGGACTACCTGCCATCTAGGGGAGGGAGTGAGTGGAAAGAAGGAAAAATTTTCGAACAAAATGTCTTGCAAGGGTCAATATTTTAAAATTATCCATGCATATGTTTTGTAAATAAAAAGTTTTAATAAAAATAGAATTAAAAAAAACCTATTGAAATAACAGTAGATATGGTTCAAGAAAACTATGAACTCGACATAAAAGAAATTAAAATAAACTATAGATAATTCAAATATATCTTCTACTAGGAAAGGAATCTCTAAACAATCATTTTACTGTCTATTTCAGTGTACAAAAAGTAAAGAACAATGGAGTCTCTGCATTACTTAGCTTTGCTTCTATGCGGAGAAATACTTACATTCGTAATAACTCAAGTTTTAAACTACATTGTAGCAATTCAGATTTGTGAAGTAGGTCATAAGCAATCACAATGGCCAAGTAAAAGACCACATACATCAATGATAGAATGTTATTCTGAAAAGAATTAAAAGATTTCTAAGAGATCCCACTTGAAATGAGAAAAATTAATTTGTATTGGATACAGTCACCATTCAGTAGCTCAACTAAGAAGTACCTAACAGGGGCAGAAGCAGGGATTTATTGGCTATTGACAGCAGAAAGATAAATAGTAGATGGCAAGATATAGTTGACCTAATTAGCAATAGAATCAATACTGATTCTAGTCCATCGTTAGAATAACAGACCAGGAAAATAAGAAAGTAATGGAAAACTAAAACTGGTGAAGATGAAGGAGATTTCAGGGGAGAGAAGTTAAGGGAAGAGTGAAAAGTCAAGATTATGAAGAGGGAGAATGATGTCAGAATTCATGATCATGGAGGTAGCATAACTTTAAATGATGGTGACATCTAAGATGTAACAACTATCTCTCCCAGAAGACAGAATAAAAATAAAAATCATGAGAGAAGAGGAAGTTGATTAATATATGAATTATGTAAGTATTTAAGAGATATTATTTTTACAATGAATTGTAGGAAGTATTACAAAAATTTAGGTTTATCCAAACAATTTCCAAGTTAGTCACCATATTCCTGCCTACCCTAATGGAGTTGTCAGTTGTATGTTAACTTCATTTATCTCTAAAACTATGTCCTACCCATACCATATTTTTCTACACATAATAGAGACAGTAAATATCTAATGGTGGGTTCATGTATTCAGGTCTTGAAAGTATCTGATGCATTCCCTTGATTTCTTTCCCTATCAAGGATATCATGCAAATAATTATATCCCTCTTCTCCCTATTTTTTATCATATCTCTCAATCCTACATGTGGTTGTTGCAGCTGTCCTAGTTGACATCTAGAATTACAAGAGCCCTTTGTTCTAAGAAGGGAGATGAATGAGGAGGGAGACTCATTGAGCATAATAAGAGCTCCATTTTATTGTGCCATACAGCTTCATTGATATATATTTTTGAAAGTGTGATCAGTAAAAGGCCTCATTTCCAAAATATATAGAGAATTGGCTCTAATTTATAAGAAATCAAGCCATTCTCCAATTGATAAATGATCAAAGGACATGAACAGACAATTCTCAGATGAAGAAATTGAAACTATTTCTAGCCATATGAAAAGATGCTCCAAATCATTATTAATCAGAAAAATGTAAATTAAGACAACTCTGAGATACCACTACATACTGTCAGATTGGCTAGAATGACAGGGAAAGATAATGCAGAATGTTGGAGGGGATGTGGGAAAACAGGGACTCTGATACATTGGTGGTGGAATTGTGAATACATCCAACCATTCTGGAGAGCAATTTGGAACTATGCTCAAAACGTTATCAAACTGTGCATACCCTTTGATCCAGCAGTGTTACTACTGGGCTTATGTCCCAAAGAGATCTTAAAGAAGGGAAAGAGACCTGTATGTGCAAGAATGTTTGTAGCATCCCTCTTTGTAGTGGCCAGGAACTGGAAACTGAGTGGATGCCCATCAAATGGAGAATGGCTGAATAAATTGTGGCATATGAATGTTATGGAATATTATTGTTCTGTAAGAAATGACCAACAGGATGATTTTAGAAAGACCTGGAGAGACTTACATGAACTGATGCTGAGTGAAATGAGCAGGACCAGGAGATCATTATATACTTCAACAACAATACTATACGATGATCAATTCTGATGGATGAGGCCCTCTTCAACAATGAGATGAACCAAATCAGTTACAATAGAGTAGTAATGAACCAGTTACACCCAGCGAAAGAACTCTGGGAGATGACTATGAACCAATACATAGAATTCCCAATCCCCCTAATTTTTTTTTTCTGCCTGCATTTTTGATTTCCTTCACAGGCCAATTGTACACTATTTCAAAGTCCGATTCTCTTTGTACAGCAAAATAACTGTTTGGACATGTATACATATATTGTATTTAATTTATACTTTAACATATGTAACATGTGTTGGTCAACCTGCCATCTGGGGGAGGGAGTTGGGGGAAGGAGGGGAAAAATTGGAACAAAAGGCTTGGCAATTGTCAACACTGTAAAATTATCCATGAATATATCTTGTAAATAAAAACCTATAATAATAAAAAAAGAAAGTGTGATCAGTGCATGAACAAGAGGCAATATCCAATTACCATTAAGAGAAGCAGCTTGTAGATTTTGCATGTGTATAGTATCTGCCCATGGGAGGAGAGCCAACCTAGCCACATAAGCAACTGGTTCACAGGCAAAAGGCCCTTTCAAGGCATCCCTGTTTACCAGTAACTGCACTGTGGCCCTCAAGCTGTTCTCTTTCCTGATCACACATCACTGCTCCTTGATCAACAAGGGTATTTCTGCAACATGGCAGAAAACTTATTGTGCATCAAAGGTCAAGATGGTGTCTGTACTCTCTTTCGGCAGAGTCCTATACCCTAGCATTTGGTAATTTTTTCCTCATAACATATGTTTCTTTATTGCCAACATTTCTTCCCCTATTTCTTTAATAATAATACTAATAAATTTTATAACAATAATTTCTTTAATGTCTCAGGACAATATATTTCCCACAATTTTCTTTTCATTCCACTATGAGTCAAAAAGTACTTGAAAAATTTTGGTCTGAGTGCAATTTACAGTCTCACAGTAGTATCTTTGAGTATGTATAGAGAAATTAACTGATCTATCCACAACTATACAGCCAGTATGCATCAGAAGCAGGATCTGAACTAAGGTCCTCTAATTCCAAGGTTACTTCCTTACCTACTACACCAAGCTCTCTCTCAGCTGCACCATGGAATGGATTCATATATCATGTGACTTTATTGCTAAAAGAAATTTCCATTGAGTAAACTTCCATATTTACATAATTTGGCACCTGTTCTTCTTAGAGAATTTTATAGGACTAAAAAATTAAGTGATCAGATCAGAGTCAACATATGGGGTATGATTTGAATTCAATGCTTGGACTAGTTCCACTCTGCTTTTACCAACCTAATCCTAGGAAGATATACTTATGTCAAAGAAAAAGAAACCATTCATTTTGTAGTAAAATTGGTCAGAATTATGAATCAGTGACCTAAATTTCCACATTTCTTACAAATACCCATAATTATAATGTCATAGTTACATATAAGTCTTGTTTCAAATAACCTTATGATCTGTTTATAGATTTCAGCATAGACATTATCATCACTAATTTGTAGATGAAGATTCTTACTCTTTAAATAGGTAAAGTAACTTTGTTGAGACACACAGATCTTTAGTATCAGTGCCAGGAGTTGAATTTAGGCATTTTGAGTTGAAAGTCAACACATTTTTTTTTTGAGGCAAGTGACTTGCCTAGGGTCACACAGCTAAGAAGTGCTAATTGTTTGAGGCCAAATTTGAACTCAGGCCCTCCTGACTTCAGGAATGATGCTCTATCCACTGTGCCACTTAACTGCACCAACACTCTTTCAATAAATAACAATAATCTCTTTCAGATATCACATACACAAATGTTCATCTGCCTAGTCACAGAATTCCAGAATGAATGGGAACTTCAGGGGTTATCTAATACAACCTCAGTCTACAGATATTAAGAGAGGCAGCAGTGACTTGCCCACTCTGTTTTTTAACTGTCTGCTTTTCCTCAAATATTAAGTAAAATGATTTTTTAATGAAATGCTTCTTTATTAGTCTTAATTAACAATATTAAGGAAGCATTATTTCACTTAATTTTTCATTACAAATGGATAGCATTTCTGTGATATTATGAGTTTAAAAGATATGTTGCTTTGGAAACCATTATATATAATAGTACAAAAACAATAACATTTCCTGTAAAAGTGACTTGCAAATGAAGTTTTAAAACACAGCCCATTTGAGACTTAGACTATCTATACATGGTTGCACAATACATTTGAAGTCTGTTCATAAGGCATTGAAAAAATTTTAGTTACCACACATAAGCCTTAAATAACATTGCTAGGTGTGGTCAAATTGTTATTTCACAAATAGAGAAGTAGTAAAGATCCGGATTAAGGTAGTGCAATAATGTTCACTGTAGCTCTGAATGAAGGAATAACTAGAAATGATTCCCTTGAAATCAACAGACCACAAGGCAGAAAAAGAAATCAGTAGAACTGTGAAAAGTAATAGGAAATGAAGTTAATTATTCCACAATCCGTGATAGTGCAATTAGGTGATCTTTCTTTGGAGGTGATCTCAGTCCTGAATTTTTAGTTTATTTCTGGAGGCATGATTTCCCTAACAATTTCTGAGATGCCAATAATCTTCCCAGAAAAAGGAAAATAGTATGAGAGGGAATCATATATGCTATGAAGTTGCATGATCCATATAAATTTGAAGACACTATAGATGTAGGAACTAAAATCATTTTCTTTTCCAAAAAGCTTACAAGTCTTAAAATCTTTATATAGCAAATAGACCTGAATGAGCCAGTCATTCCCATGATGTATGGTGATGAAGATGAAGCATAGGATGTAGATGACTTTTTTTTTGCAACAGAAATTTGGCAATGAAAGGGAAAAGAGAGAAATGAGAGGTAGCTATAGGAGATAGAATGATAAAGTAAAAGTTTTTGAGGATGTGAGACTGTGCATGTCTAAAGGAAGATTGTAGGGAGTCCCTAAGGATAGAGTTTGAAAATCCTCATGAGAAACTGAAACTGCCTAATTTCTACTACTATAAGAAGTAGGAG
This sequence comes from Sminthopsis crassicaudata, assembly GCF_048593235.1. Taxonomy (NCBI): domain Eukaryota; kingdom Metazoa; phylum Chordata; class Mammalia; order Dasyuromorphia; family Dasyuridae; genus Sminthopsis; species Sminthopsis crassicaudata. Next base: position 426,100,091 of record NC_133619.1, read on the forward strand.
GGAATGGGATCAAAACTACTGAGGATTTAGTCTTAACAAAGAGAATAGATAAGTTATCTGTTGAGTCAAAGAGGAAGAGAAAGTAAAAGGTAGGATTGAACAAGGATTGAACAAGGGAATATAGGAAGTTTAAAGGAGAGAGTTCTTGAAAAATTAACTATTTTCTCAGGAAGGTAAGAGGTGAAGCATTAGGTACGTGTGTGGGAAATTAAGAGAAGGTGGGGCCATGAAGGACAGGTGTGTAGGAGGATGAGGAGATAGGGAAAGTTTTGAAGCTGTCCCTATTCAGGATGAGATAAAAATCCAACAAAAGATTATTGAGCAGAATCATTGAACCATTGATCTTATGCACAGTGAGATTACTCTCTCTTTTTAAAAAAGATTAAATTTGGACCAAAAAAAAATTGCAATGCATAATATCATAGAATTCCTCATTGAGAAGGGAGCTTAGTCACCACTTCGTCCACTTCTAACATGTTATTAAAGAATTTAAATTCCTTGAAGTCTGTTTCATTCTTGTTGCTATATCCCCATCACCAAGCACAGTGCCTGACTTTTTAATAAATGCTTGTTGATTGATTTATGAGGGTTAGAGCAGTCAATTGATTTGCTCAGTATGTCGAAGACAGTCGCCATAGAATATAATTAAAGTCCTTTGACTTTATCTTCTCAATGTCTTAAAGTTTTTATCATTTGTTTTTGTTTTGCTTTAGTTTGGAGGACATTTCACATAATGTGTCTTTCTTGTAAAAATTGGAGTTTTCACATGGTAATTGTAACCTCAACCATTACTTGAGTGTCCTGCACATTATGAATGGATTTAAATTGACAATTCTATGTGGAGAAAGCATAAAAGGATTTGGTACTTAAGGTCACTTTTCCTCATTTCTAATGTCATCTTATTATTTTTACCTTAGTCAAGAGAAGTTAGGAAGAATAAAGATGTGAATATTTTAAGATAGAAGTAAAATTGTTTAAAACGGGGTTAACAGGTTAACATTTGATTTAGATGAGTCAAATCAGTAATAGTGTTAGAGAGAAGCTGCAATGCTTATAGTAAATTAAAGAGTGGTCCCAGCATGAGAAAAATCTGGGTTCAAATCTAATATTTGATAAATACTGACTGTATGATCATGGATAAGTCACAACCTCTAAACAGGCTCTGGAAATTCTCTTAAGATTATAAGTTGGAAATCAGTTAACTATCTGCATAGGTAAAGGGAGTTTTTCCATACTGATGAAATGAGGGGACCAAACAAAAAAGGGGAAAATCAAATTATAAAAATGATGGAAGTTTTTAAGACAATTCTAGCTTGAATTTTCTGTTAGAAACAACCACTTTGGAGGCACAGTAGATAATGACAAGCCATTCTGCTTCACTTTAAGAGACACCAATGAAAAATAAGTGATTTTTATTGACTTTTGAAGTTCTTAATCTTAAATCATAAAAAATATAGTTTTGTGTAATGGAAAACTCAGATTAGACCTATTATTTTCTCTTTGTAGGGTACTTACAAATATCACAAGTCAAGAGAATTATTCAAAATGATAGGATTATCTCAGTTGGAAATCTATTCACCTCATTAGATATCCTCACCAGAAATCTGAGCATTACTGAAAATAAAATTGGCTTTGTACATGCTGTAATATTCATAAGTTTGGCGTTACCTACAATTCAGAACTAATCCTTAAAGTATAATTGTAAACTCACCATCACCACACTTATCTTGTTATTTTTATTTCATTCATTTATATTTATCAGCTATCATAATAATTAAATCAAAAACATTGTGGAATTTTTAAGCAATTTACATTGCTTGTATTTGTAATATACCCAACCCCAAAAAATGTTTTGCAATTTTTATTTCTATTCAAGAATAAAAGATACCACATACATATTGACAGCATAAACCACCTAATAATCCCAAGGTCAAGCTTTCTCCACAAACTGCTGCTTTCTCACTGATTGTCCAAAGAAACATATTGGCAATCACCATAACAGCTCGTATCAGGCCAGCCTTTTCTTCCCTGGGGCCTTAGGAACTGAAGATTGACAGAAGGCAATATACAGAAAACTGCCTGCATTTTTCTTTTTGAAGCTGAAAAATATTCCACCAAAAGAGTGTGCCAAGAATGCAAAAATAGAAACATCTGGGTTTGATCAGAACAGCGTTCTATTTTAAAAGAATTACCATCCACAAAGATTTTTTTTAGACTGTTATCTGTGATGCTGTGGTCAGGTACTGTATCTATTTACCTCAATTATTCATTGAGAATTGCTTTTAAGTATGGCTCTATTTTTGTCTTGAGTATCAAACTTAATATTTTTATATACCATTCAAATACTTAACAGATTTTTCAGGCAGGTTGAATAATGACTATCAATATATCTCAGAATAAACTGTGCTAATGTGTAGAAAGGTGCATCTAAGAGAAATATATCACTATATTCTTTTACATTTATCCATAAAGTACCTAAACTCTAAAATTAGAAATGTTTGGATTCTCAGATAAAAGCTATTAGAACTCTAACAGGCTAATCGTCTTAGGATAAGCTCATATATATTGCCAAGGGATACTTTAGAAAGTATATAGAGTGAACCATGGGAGAGGAAGAAGGAGAACACAGAGAATGAGAGGTGTAAAAGTTGTTTCACACACACTAGTCCTGGAAGTCTCCACACAATGTCATGTTTCTGTTGCAGGAGGAATTCAGCAGAAGGCTTTCTTTACATATTTTAGGTAATTTGTGAAGTTGAGAATCTATTCTATTGAAATGAGCACTGAATTTGGAGTCTAGAGATTTGGATTCAAACCCCAGTTATGTTTTGCTCAGCAATTTCAGTTGAATCCAACTCTACATTATCTTATTTTGGGTTTTCTTAACAAATATATTGAAGTGATTCACCATTTCCTTCTCTAGCTCATTCTCTAGGTTTGCCTTGGGTCACACAGCTAGTAAGTGCTTGGGACCCGATTTAAACTTAGGAAGAAGAACCTTCCTGACTTCAGGACTGCTTAGCTACTATTTGCTTCCTATGTGTGGAGGGCAGGAACTCTGAAAGGTGTTCTTAAATATAAGATAGCAGGGTATTTATAGTTAAGTACCTACTCAATGTGAGATAATGGTTTTCCAAGTACATATTTAATGTAATGTAATGATGTAATCAATCTAGTTGGCATAATGTGCTAATGCAAAGTTCTACAATTGCATTGCACATGCTCAGTGTGGTTTTCCATGCTCAGTGTGAGGTAGTGATGTAATCCTATTGGAATATTTAAAGGAAGTATCAGACACAGAAGACTCTCTCTCAGCCACAGACAAAAGAGAAGATGCCAGATTCAAGATTCCATCTTTAACCAGCCACATGGTAACTCTTCTGCTTCCTTCAGTCCTCCACTAAGACCAAGAAGTCACGCTGATCCTGAAGTTCTCCAGAGAGCTAGTTCAGACATTACACCTATGTATCCCTAACATTCCTGGGCCTCATTTTTCTCATCTATAAAACAAGGTTCTTGAATTACATGGCTTCACAGTTGCCATGCAGTTCTATGCATATAATCCTGTGATGACCAGTTTCTGGTAATGAACCTTTCTTTATATATATAGCAACTTTTCTATATTTGGCTATGTTCTATATTTGCAAAAGAGATAAAAAATGTCATCATTATGCCTATGCTTAAAATCTTTCAAACTTGGTAGAATTTGCCAGAATTTTTCTTAAGACCAAGATCGTGTTCATGTTTCATGAGGTATCAGATTAGGATTTCAGTTCAAGTTTATTAATACAATCATCCAATGTTTTAATAAATAGTTTACCTATAAAAGAAAGATAAGCAGCGGATCTCTTAGCCATATATATCCAGTGTATGTCAGTGCCTAAAGAGATATCTTTTGCCACATTATCAATGTTGACAAACTAAGAGTCAACTATAAGACAAAAAGAGAAAAGTACCAGACTTTCATTTTTACATCAAAAGATGGAAGATCAATTTCCAGCTCTGAATAAGAAAGCATGTCCTGTTTAAGGCAAAAGAACAGGAGAAGAAACCCAAAACTTTTACAATTGTGAAAGCAGGCCCTCTAGACATAATTGCAGGAATAAGAAATAGCTATTAAAATAGTAGATGGAATCATTTGCTTTAACATGACCTTACAATGAGTTTGGGCCTTTGAATATTAGTCCACAAAGTATACTTGGGAATTTTCTACATTGTTAATTCACCAATAAATGAACAAAATATTTGTTGTCCTTATATTTTCTCCATATTGCATGGTGAGAATTTTTTCTAGATCTTCAATATCTGGGAATCTGAAGTTAGATAATTAAGTGAATAGGGAGAAAGAAAGGCCTAAGGAGATAGCCCAAGAACTGTATCTTCTTTCGATCCAGTCTTTCCAAAGATATAAATCACAGCAACAACAACAACAAAATGATGATGGTGATAATGATGATGATGATATACACATATCTGCAAAACCAGACTTTGAAGATTTTTTTCTACAAAAAGCACACAAACACACACACACACAAACAAAAGTCCTCATCTATATTCTATTTTATAAAATTCCTCTAGTGGAATGTAAAGGTTTCCAATTTACAATTAATTTGTATATGATAAAAGACTTAAAACTCAAGGAAGAATCAACAAGAAGCTCTAAGTGAGCTTCTGTCAAAGGGCAAATGATTTTTATCAAAGGCTTTCTGGTTTGCCTGGGGCTGGCTATTTTTGTTGATTTAAAAGTAACAAGTAGAAGCTCTGGAAAAGGATCATAGAAGGAAACATGCCATGCATTCAAATTTTATTCATAAATCTATATGTCAAATCTTACCCTTCTCTCTTCCATATCTATTCATCCAATCTCAGTAGAATTAATGAAGTTATTGGTTCCTTTAGTAACATATTAAGTACAGGGTTTTAAAAATATTTAAAGAAAAATACCTTATAGCTTTGTTTGGTAGGTTTCCAAATTTACACTTTCAATTTCAAGACATTTACTCACAAATTTTCGTGCAATTAGATGAATTGGCAGCAGATTATATCATGGTCTTAACTAGCAGTTTTAAGCTAAAATTCTTTTTAGCTGAATTCCATCATAAAATCATCCACTTTCTAGGTCTAAAATATACAATCTTAACTAATTTAAAGAAACATATACTGAGAAGTACCATGCCTAAGTGTGAAGGGGCAGGTCGGTTCTCCAAAAGCCCCCACAACTTTGAATCATAACAACCCTGAAGGAATTGCAAATCAGCCTTTATTGACAGAAGCTGCTTGTGGATTGAAATAAATTGGAGGCAAGGGGAAGAGGAGAGAGGTCAGAAAATGCAACTGCCTCTCAGTCTCCTTGTATCATTATCATACTCTCACATGAAGGGATTCATTCTGTTGGTCTCAGATGGATCCCTAGCAGCTGCTCCCATAACATCCAGCGGCCACTAGCAGGTTGCTCCAGTAACAAACCTGATCCTTATATGACATATAAAAAGCCAATGTTGAAAAGAACCTTAAAGATTTCATAAGAGATTTATCTTAATGAATCATTACCTATTGTTTCACTGATCCATAACTCTATCCACCTCTTTTGTCCTCTGTTAAATTTTATGCTATTCATGTTACTAAACATCACTATGTTTTCAAAAAATGTTGCTCATAGCTTTCTGGTTTTTGTATGCACTAGAACTGTGCTCACACAGAATACATATGTTTCTATGGGTTGATAAGTATTATGGCCAACAAATCAGGGAATCCTCAAAGTTTGTTTCAGAAATCATCAGCCTAACTCCTTAATTTATAAAATAAAGAAACAGGATAATAAGGAAATGGTTGTGAGATTATAAAGCTAATGATAGAATAGAGTTAAAACCAAATTCTTCAGATTTCTAATTCTTTGATCTTTCTATGTACTATAATATAAAAATATTTTAAATACAATAAAATTTCTTTTAAAGATCAAACAGTTACTTTTTTTCATTAAACCTTTATGATTATCAACCACCATTTACCTATTCATGGTCTTATTCCTCAAACTTAGATTTGAATAAAGCTTTCTAACTCACCTAAATACTCCAGGAAAAGGCTTATATATTCTCACTGCTGACATCTTCAGGTTATAAAATTGTCCCTGTAACTATCTTTCAAAGACCTATTTCCTGAAGAAATTTCTCGAAGAATTCAGCTTCATTAGACACCTTCTTTCAGATATATGTGTGTATGTATGTATATATATATATTTACATATGTACATACATATATAGTGTGTTTGTGAAGGAGTGATTGAGACAGACAGACATACAAAAAAATTTGTTGAAGTGATTGAGACAGACAGACATACAAAAAATTTGTTGAAGTTGAGAAATAATCACTTAGCAAAATAACTCTGCTGAAAGTATAACATACCTATGAATGCTTTCCCCCACTTTGAAAGGGATTCCTTTTCAATCCTCTATTCAACAAATAAGTCATCATACACCTAATTGGTATTTCTAAATAACAAGTATTGAATTTAAATATATTTCTCTTTAATAACTCCTCTAATGAATACTTTTTCTCTTATACAAATTGTTTTGCAAGAGTTATTCAGAATCGATTTACAAAATAGAGTTTTTCTACTAGAATAAAACTTAAAACAAAAATTTAAATGGCTTCAAGACAGAATTAATTCCAAATTTCCTGACAGAATTTCCTGACATACCTTGATAATTTTCAGCCACTTTCTTCTATTCATTCTAGTCTAAATATTCATATATAATACATACATTTTAGTGGTAGTAATCAAATCTTTTGGTGCTTAATTACGTAGGAGATAGACTAGATTTTGCTTGTAAAATAAGCTTAAAAGAGCTATAGAATGTTATTCACCTTCAATAAAATTATGTAAGTTTTAATAGGCGAAAGTTACTCTGGAAGGTTAGTTCTGATGTGTGCAATACACTTCAGCTTAAGATGAAGTTTTTAGCCAACTCTCAAGGGATATCTATTCCAGAAACAAACTTTTCAATCTTTATCAAAATTGAAAGTGGATTTGAAAATCTATTTCTGTTCATCTACTTCAGTTCATAGCATCATTGATGGCCCTGTCACTCAACTGAACTATTGAGATAATGCTCCTGGGACTATTGCCATTCAGACTGGCTATTAACAATATTCTTGATAACACTGTCATTCAGCTGTGCTATTTACAATGCTCTTGAGACTATGATTATTGGCTGTGTTCTTTGCAGTATTATTGATACCATTTTCCTGACCCCTGATTCTCACAATACTCTTGATGACACTGCTGTTTTGCTGCTGAGATAACAAGGTGACAGAACCATTACTTGTCCACTTTCCAACTCTTGCTTATATCTTTGTTGCCAAAATTTGATCAGCCATGCTGACTATCATTGAATTCTCTTTCAAATTCCTCACTGAGTTAGACTTTTAAAAAACCATTGTATGTTTTGAGGAGAATGAAAATAGTTTTGATTCTCATTAGAAACTAGCCTTCTCTTTACTATTAAAGATTTTCTTCCCTGGTGTTTATTCATTATACAGCCATAGAATGACAAGAATAGAAAGAATCTCCATAGTTCAGCATTGTTTCCAATAAGGACAACACCATAATTATTCTGGAAAAATTGGTAACTATTATTAAAGATCTCCAGGGAAGAATAGCCTTTTTGTTAACTTGTTCCTTCAATACAGATACCTAAACAGTATGCAAATCCAGAGAAAAGCAACTTATTAAGGGTTAATGTCCTAGAGCAGGAAAATGATAAACCATCTATGATAGGAAGCATAGACCTGGGATCTTTAAAGGATCTATAAATTTTAATGGGCAGCAGAGGACTTGCTTTTGTATCATTCACCTCTACCTGAAATTAGCAATACTTACTATTTAAAGGTATTATAAGGAGTGCATGGACTTTACTTCCAAAATAGTCTATGGGACATAACCTCTTCCCTAAGCAGACTACATTAGAGGTTTTCACCTTTGAGTATTACACTTTAGGAAAAAATATGGATGAACTGGAGAGATCCCAGAAAGGTTAACCAGGATAGTAAAGGGCCCAAATTCATGCCATATTGTGATCAATTGAAGGAACTGGCATATTTATCCTGGGGTAGAAAAGATTTAAGGAAATTCAATAATTTTCAAGTATCAAACTCCATTAAGATAACTCAAGATTTCAGTGAGTGTCCTGCCTCTTGCTCCTCCACAAAAATAACCAATGACAATCTGGATTCAGTTAGTCTTCCTAATATATTTTTTTCTTTCTGCCCTCTGTTCTGCTCTGCACAAATGTCCAACCATTCTCATTCAACACTGACATATTCAGCTTGCCCTGGAACATAAGTCCACCCTCACCCTCAAAGTTTCATCATAATAAAACGGTCTTAATGCCAGAAATAGCACAATGCCCTATGTCATTTATCATGCCTTTTTCACCTCTTTTTCAATATCAGGGTGCTGAGTGTCTCTACATTACTTTCGATTCTTTCAGCTCTTTTTATTTCAATTAGAGCTTTATGAATAGGAACAATTAGAAATAAGGAGCCCACTGCCCTTCTGATAAGACATCATTATTAACCTTGAAAGAGAAGACTGCACCAATTGTCCCTATGCCTTCAGTCTTCAGAAATCTTTATTCTATTATTTTACTTTCTCAACTGCTTAATTAACCAGTTCAACTAGATACTACCTTGTATACTTTAACTTCCTCCCCCCCCATTCCTATCACTAATCGTGCTTTGCTAAAAGATATCCTTAGATTAATACTAATATACATAAATTTTGCTACTATTTACGTACAACTGAACAGACCTTGGGATATAACAAATTTCTGTTCCTCTAAATTCAACTTGGCCCTCGTTTAAAATAAAGTGATTCTTTTATGTCTCCCTTATCAATTCATTTTCCTATTCATCACAGAAGCTATTCAAAATACTATATCTATGAGAAGAGATGAAGACTTGAAATTAAGATATTGGCTATATGAGTAAAGAAATGAGTAAAAAAAAAAAAGATATTATGGAAACAATTTAGAGAGTGAGGAAAAGAAAAAGATCAAAGGTCACAGTTTTGTTTCTTAGCCACAACATTCCATCTCCTGATTCTGCACAATGTGTAAAAAGAAAAGACTTGAGACAATTACAGTTAGGGTCAAGATGAGAAAATTTCTCCTTGAAGTAAAGATCTTTCTTTTGTTTTTCTTTTTTTAGTCCTAAACTATTGACATTGTAAACTTTAGTTAAGAAAACTCTCTCCAGCCCAGAGCAACAATTGTTCTGCAGTTATTAGTTGGAGAAAGTTAGTTACCTGAGATACTGAGATTAAATGAAACTTTCTTTTTAATATCAATATTCTTCCGGAGATGCTAAATAACCATCGGTCACTCAAAGATCAACACAGGATTGTATGAAGAGTATGAATAGATTATGTCATGCTATCAAGTAAGAAAAGTTCTAGAGGATTAAACAAAGAAAGAGGGGGTGAATCATAAAACAAAAGCAATAAACAACTGATAGCTCGTGTCAGTCAATGCCATTTACATAATGTCAAAAAATCTAGTGGAGGGCCCATAGATGTTTGGTAGAAGCCTCTATAGAGGATTTTTAGAAGCATGTAGACAAAGTTGATGAATGTTTTGCAATTTGCATCAATAGTACCATAACTAATGAAATCACAATCCATTAAAGTATCTAAGAATATAGTTATACAATTTGAATATTACATAAAATTTCAGGTAAATCAAGAAAATAAAAAAACATTAAATTGAGAAGTATGTATGCTTGAAAATATTTAGTGAAAATTCTCATTATATGATTAGCAGCACTTGACTAGAAAGAATTATGAGCCAAAATCTTTTGAAGCAAATTAAAATGCATTGATTTGAAAAATAAATATTTGTTCTAGAGGGAAAAATACAGCAATTACTTAAAGTATTCTATTTCAATAAACTTCAATTAATCTCCATAAAATATTTGAGCTATTTGCAGTTGCAAAACATTACAATGCTTTTTTGTTGTTGGATAATGTCCTTGAGTTTTGTCCTTTACAGCCTCTTCACTTAAGGGCTCTTTTGTAGATATCTGTCATTGTTTTTGGCATGCTGATTTTCAAAGCTGAATTTTACTCTTTCCTTGATGAATCATGATCTTCAGTTTCTCATTATGCATCTTTTGGTTTTTCTATGAAGTGACTTCATATACTATACTCTCTCAACAAGAATTTATTAAGTACTACTATGTGCTAGGCACTGTGATAAATGTTAAACATACAAAACCAAAAATGTTCTCTTACATCAGAGCTTATATCTTACTGGGTAAAGGAAGAAAAAACAAAGTAAAAAACATATATATGCATATGCATGATAATTTAAAGAAGAGGCACAAAGCACAAATTATTGGAAACATCAAGAAAGGTTTGTTACAGATAATGAAACATTAACTGAGTTTTATAGGATGCCAAAGAGTCTAAGAGTTGAAACTGAAAGAGTAGCACCCCTGACATGGTAAACTGCCAGCCTCTGCAGATTCAGAGAGAGATCAACTTCAGAGCATAATTAGGAGGTCAAGTTGGACTTTTAAATAAGTGAAGGAAAACAAAGGCATTAATCCTATCAGGATCAGTTAAAGTCACATTGTAAGGGATTCCTACTAAATAATATATCCGTTAAGCATGCTACATAATTTTTAAGATATAATGTTTGATTTGAGGTATACACAACATGAATACTCATCAAGAAACAGAAAGTATTACCTATTATTTTTGTTGTTAAACAAGTATTAATAATTTCCACCTCTTAGGTATTGTTGACCAATGCTAAAATGTGCCAAATTAACTCTTGTAAACAGAAAAATTTTAATTAAATTGTTGGGATAAACCATCAGCAATTCTTTGATTAATATTGTATTCAGAATCTGTTCGTTCTTCAAGCTGCTACATAATGTTATCATTTTATGTCTCCAAGAATCCCTCTTTCTTCCCAGAGTTGTCCCTTTGAAAGTCCTTTGTAAATATAGCAAACAACAATGAGATAAAAGGATTGGAGTAGTTTTGCTGTATAGGAAAAACTCTCCTCTGAGGAAGAATGATACAAGAAAAACATGTAGTCAGAGGACTTCAGTTTAAGGCCTGGCTATGCTACTTATTATCATTATGGCCTTCAACAATTCATTTAAACTAGTGATTTTCAGTATTTTTATTTTAATTCAATTCAATAAACATTTCTTAAGTACTTATTATGTACCAGGCACTTAAACATAAAAGGATTATACCAGCTATACTAGATGAACTCTGGAACAAATGTCATGCTCAAGGAGGACTACAATCTCTGGTTTGAAGGCTTGTTGAGTCCTTTTCACTGCTTATTATCCACCTTTGATGTCCGCCTCTCACATAATTCTCACCTTGCTCCACAAAGCCATAGCATGTGCAGTAACTATATCCCAGTAAAAGTATTTTGCTAAATGGGATAAGCAAGGTTGAGGATAACCAACAAGTTATGTTGATGTGTTAAATGGATATCTACCCCAAGCACATAAAGAATGAACGGATGAGAGCAATTTTTTCTAATAGCCATGAAGGCAGCTGAAGCAGGTGCTGTGAGTCCTTAATGATTGATCTGACATCAAAGACAACAAGGTTATGCATCTATGACCATCATCAGTTGTGTTGACTTTTGTCTTAGTGAATTTAAATTATTCTGGAAAAGAGAGTGAGCTTGACAATTTTGTGCAAATTCTTCCTCACTTAAATCCAACTCAGGTAAATTAAGATATCACTCTAGTCCTCTTTGAAAACAAAGGACACACAACAACAGATGGACTCTAAAAGCCCTGTTAATTCTAAATCTCCACTACAGATTTTCCATAGGTCCCTAGGTACCACATTATGTCTGCTTTAAAGTGTCATCTTTTGGACCACAGAGATAATGCTGTTCTTAAGACTACTAATCTTGACCTTTTCAAAAACTGATACAATATTTTCAGAGAAGTGCCAATTTGAACATAAAACTATACAAAATCTTTGTGAAGTTAAATTAATAACATGACTCCTAACAGGTCCTGTACTTTATCTTACATTTTTAAATTATTTTATCAATAACCTTTCCTGTAAAGAGTTACTTTTCCAAATCACAACATCTCAGTACAATGGATAGAGTACACTAGCTGAACTATACAGCAGTATCTTAGATGCTATATCTTCTATAAAAATAACTGGGTCACTCTGTTGCCCATTGAGGAATTCTGTTGTAATAATTCAGTCTACTCCTGTATCCAGAAGGCACTTTCCTCTAAGAAGTATGGTTTCTACCTTGTTTTTTTTCTCTATTACAATTCCCATAGTGAATAATTACTTTGAAGAGCTGAAAGCCACCTGGCTTGATTTCCACTGCACCCTGAAAGCTGCCAAAAATGTTATAAAAACAGGAGGACATGACAGAGGGTGGTCATCCACTTATCCAGTTCTAATCTCTCCACTGACCTCTATTCTCACATTCCCAACTGCCTATTGAACATCTATGATTGGATATCCCATAATTATCTTCAATACCACATGTCCAAAACTGGACTCTTTATCTTCCCCCCTACAAAAGAACCTGACCTTCTCCTAATTTCCTGTTGCTGTTAAAGTTACCTCCATCTTTTCAGTCACTCAGGCTCACAACCTACATGTCCTCCTCAACTCTTCACTCTGTCATTCCCCATATATATAATCTGTTGCCAAGGCTTATAAATTCACTTTGATAACATCTCTCATATATTTCCCTACTCCCTTCTCATACTACTATCACCCTAGTGCAGGCCTTCATCATCTTATGTTTAGGCTATTCCAAAAGCCTTATGATTGCTCCCCTTGCCATAAATATCTAGTTACTGTAGTCCATACTTCTCTCAGATATCAAAGTGATTTTTCTAAAGTGAAGATCTAACCATATCCTCTCTCTTCCAAAATTCATGTTTTCCTATTAGCTCCCAGGATCAAATATATCCTCTGTTTAGTATTCAAAACTCTTCATAACCAAAACCTTTGCTTCCTCACCTTTACATACTTCTTATACTTCACAAATTCTGAAATCTAATAACAAAGATCTCCTTTATTTTCTTTAAATTTTCTTTCAGTTAAGAAAAGATAGATTTATATATACATATATAGATATATACATACATTCTGTCTCCCAACCCCTGGTATTTTCACTAGCTCTCCTCATCACTGTATGCTGACTTACTTCAAATCTTAGCTAAAATCTCACTTTCTAAAGGAAGCCTTTCCTGATCCCTCTAAATCATAATTCCTTCCCTCTATTGATTTATTTCAAATATGTTCCAAATACGGTTTTTTAGATGGGTATTTGTATATCTTCCTTTAGATTGGCAGTTACTTAAGAACTAGGATTGTGCTTTATTTCTTTTTATTCTGGATGCTTGTCACAGTGCCTGACCCTTAGCAAGCACTTAATAAATGTTTATTGACTAACTGATTGACTTCTTTAGGAGTATGAGAATATCAACAGGTTGGAGGACTGATTCAAGGAGGGGAAAATTGGAAGGGAAAAAGACACTAATTAGGAGGCAAATACAACAGCCCATATGAGAAGAAATGTAAGTCTTAAATAGGGTGGGGGCTGTATGAGTAGAAAGATGTAGACAGATATGGAATATGTTGTGAAAGTAAAATTGATGAGTTAGCAACCAGTAAGACAGTGATTTGACTGGATATTAGGGTTGAGAGAGAGTAAAAAGGTGAAGACTGTAAACTCCTGACTGGAAAATCATTGATACCCTCACCCAAAATAGGAAATTAAGATGAGGAATATTTGGAGAAAAGATAGTTTTGCTTTGTACTTGTTTTGAATTAGAATTTCCCATTGAGCATATATTTAGAGATGCCCAAAATGCTAAAAGACTTCAACATTTTAAAATTTATTTTATTTGTTTTATTTGAAAAAAAGAGTAAGAAAAAAAGAAAAACAGAAAAGAAATACAAAACAAAGTAAAGCTGTGCCCAGCAGAACATCAGGGAGGATTCAAAAATATAACAACAAATTATCAGATCAAGAAAATATATATAATATATGTATATGTTACATATATATGTATGCATATTAGTAGAAGAAAATATATTCATGAATGTCCATTATTTCTTTACTTCCTTGTCAATTGTTCTTTGGTTCTCTGCTATGCACCATATTTACCTTATTTTTTTCTCTCATTCCCTCCCATAACTCCCAAGCAAGCTACAGTTAAGAAAAGATAGATTTATATATACATATATAGATATATACATACATATACACTTACACCCACATACACCCCACATACACACATGTGTTTCCTATCCCTGCTGCCTCTTTAATTAAATTCTGCTCCAAAACTTGCCTTGCTATTACTTAACCTCACCCCACTCAAGGATCCTTTCCTTCTCTTTCCTCACACTTTGCTTCCCTATCTGCCCATCTCTCCACTCTTATTTTGGAGGGTGCTATGTTAGTAGGTTTTTTTGAACCATGAGCCCTCCTTCCCCCTCTAGTGCCTTTGTGTCTATTCTTCCTCTGCACCTCATTTATATAACCTGATTGAAATTTTTACTTTATTCTGCCAATGTTTCTTTTGAGCTTGGGTCTTTCTTCAGATCTTCTTAAATTGTATCAGAAGGATCTCTTTTCTGCCCCAAATCTTCTTGATTTTTCACTAGTCTATGTTCATCCTGAGCCAAAAATTGATTCTATTTGTGGGGGGAATCTAGAAAGCTTGTAGTTTACCAATTTATTTTGCCATTTTCCCAGACTCCTCCCCTCAACATTTTTTATTAATAAAAACTATCAGAAAAAATATTTGAGAGCTTATGTGTGTGTGTACACACAAATATCCACATGTATATGACTTTATATTTATGTATTTATACACACATATATCTATATATTTGCTTATTTTCAATTATATATATATATATATTTATAGGCATACATAAATGTACATATTTATTTATAACTATATGTATATTTACTCATAGTGAGATATATATTTATATAACAGATTTATATTATGTATATATTAATTTTATATAATACTTATAAGTGATAATATCATTATCATTATAGTAATAATCATGTATAATATAAAATAGAAAATATAAATTTTTAAAAAAGAGTTGATGATGAAATCATATTTATACTCAGCCATTGAGTTCTTTAGGTAGGAATTTAATATGGTCAGAATTGTACTTTAAGAAAATTATGAATAGTTGCATGGAGGGTCCATTAGAAAGTAGGGAAACAGGAATGTGAATTTCCTTTGAAACAGATTAATTCCTGTGACTATAATCTACGTGCAAGATGTTAAGAAACTGAATATGAGAAATAGTGTGGAGGCAGAACTCATAAGATTTGACTACTGATTAGTTATTGGAACTAAATGACAGTGGGGAGTCAAACCTGTAACCAAAATTGTAATCTTGGGTTTAAATATGAAGAAAAATTTGTGAACAGGATAGAAGTTCCAGAGGTTTACAATAAAAAATAAGGTAGATTATGATCAAGGTCCAAAAAGAAATCAGATGTAAGCCTATATGATTTACATGGATTGGAAGGAACAAGGAGTTGAAAATTCAGCAACCCAGACCAAATGTCTCCTTTTGCATGAAGACTTTCTTGATCTCCCCAGAAGTAATCTCTTTTTTTTCTATGTATTCTCTAGTACTCTTGTTCTAATCTCTTTTATTCATTTGTATTCTATCATTCATGACTATCATCTGAATATCTCTTCTGCTTGATCCTTAAAGATAGAAACTACATTTATACATCTTTGTATCAGCATTTAGCACAGGGCCTGGAACATAACATGTGCTTAATATTTGTTGAATGCTGAATGCTATAAAATGTGGAAGAATAAGCTGTTTTCATACTCCACTACCTCAATGCCCTATCCTGAGGTCTAAGATGATAAAAAATTTAGCATTACCCTGTTATTAAGCATGACAATCTGTTCAGTTTACCAACTCACAAAATAAATTTTCTTCAAAACAAATTATGTCCATATGGCCATGTTGAAGTCATATCACTGCATTTCTACTGATTTATTCTTTAATTAACCTCACAAGTCTTTGCTTTTGAAGATCTGAGTAAAAGGCACAATGGGCAAAATACAAAGCAGAATTAATGTTCTCTATTTTGGCAAGACCACAGCAAGAGTAAAAAAAAAAAAAAAAAAAAAAAAAGATTAGATCAGCTCTTGGTGTCTGAAGTAGCCTAGATATTCCCCCTTCTCCAACTTCCTTTTTTAATTTTAATCAGCATTTTTGCATTAATGCTTTAAACTACTGCAAAATCCTTCAGGAATATTATCAGAAGAAATCTTTCAAAAAGAGGAAAACAGTCTGAAACAGGTTGTCTCACTTTTTCTTAGGTTTTCCCTTCTCTCTCCTCTTACAGTTTTAAACTACTCTTTTCTTAACCATTCAGAAAATATGCAATGTCTAATTTAATATATGCCATGTTATCCTCCAATAGCTTCAAGCTTTCATTTTTTTAGTTAACCTTACCAATAAAGGCATCTCTGCTTCTTAACTGAACATTCCTTTAGACAATCACAAATCCAGAAGACCTTCACTATCTTCAAAGCAAGAAAAATAAAAATGTTAAATGCAAGAAAAAAGTGTTTAACTGAAGACTAATTAATCAAATACTTGGATGATCTTTATGCCAAGGTAGTAAGGAATATTAAAAATAACTCCCAGAAACTAGACATCAATCAAAGGACCATGTGTTATTTCTTCCCTAGGTAAATATCATGGATAAAGTATGTTTTTTAGTACATCAAGCACTCAATTTTGGTCCAGCCAAAGAATTGATTAATCTATTTCACAGTAATTGATAGCAGAGCCTGCAGAAGCTTTCTAATGATAGCATCCAGAGCATTCTTAAAATAGCCTCCAAGTTACACAATTTCCACTAGTCTTCTTCAGGGCACTCCAATAGACCAAAAAGAGTCAGAGTAACAAGAAGGAAGAAAGATGACATTTTGTTTAATATTATCAAACTTGAGAATTAAGAAGTCTAGGAATAGACATAACTTACCCAAACTAAAATTATACTGACAGTGAATGACTTTTATCAATCAATAAATTTTAAGTGCCTACTATGTGCCAATTAGGGGAAGTTAGGTAGCACGGTGGATGGATGGAGCACTAGGTTTGGAGTCAGGAAGACCTAGGTCCAAATTTTTTCTCAAATACTTAATAATTGCATAACACTGAGCAAGTCACTTAATCCCTATTTGCCTCAGTTCTTCATCTATAAAATTAGGACACAATGGAGAAAAAAGTGGCAAGGCTTTGCCAAGTTAAAGCAGGGTCATGAAGAATTGAATACACCTAAACAAAAACAAAAACAAAAACTTTATTATGTTGAGATTTTTTAAAATTCTGCTAATTTTATTAACTAGTTAGAAAATGGTATTCATATCATCAAAACTTTAAATATATCTAATTTTTAAACTAATTAATTCAAATTATATTCCAACATCATAACAAAATTTATTCATTTTACAGGGCTAGTCATCAAAATATAACAAAAGCTATTGACCTTAAGTTAATCAGTGAAGTAGCAGAATAATAATTGTGTTCTTACAAAATCTTAGATTTACTCTGTTCCTATTAATGTGTCAAGAAACTTACAGAGTTTTCAAAGAATATTTATAGTTCCTTTCCTCCTTTTACTTCAACTTAATCTTCATTTTCAAAAATGCACAACTTTAAATAAAAGAAACTGAAGAAAAATTTTACTTTTTTAGCCCAGAATTATACAATCTGAAACTATAAAGAAACTCAGAATATCTCATCCAATTCATATATAAATTATATCTTATTATTATAATAATATCCTATTGCATCTTATGTTAAATTTATAATATAATTAATATATTAACTTTAATAACATACATCATAACAATTATAATGTCATATAATATTATAGGATAATATGTATTATGTTTTATATATATATATACAGGATAATATATATTATGTATATATAACATATACATATAGGTTATGTGTATATTAAATTATAGTCCCATGGGATCATCCAACCTTTTAAATATTCCAATTAAACTTTCCTCTTAAAGAGCTACCATGACACTCTGCACAGGTGAATGTTTAATCCATATTCTTTAGTTCATCATTGTCAGGCTCAAACTAACTCTATGTTTGCTCCATCGAAAATCAAAAGCAAAAATCAACCTAATTATAAGAGGTAAATAGGAAAATTACATTTTGCTAAAATGTACCATAGACAGTGAGTTAATATTAATACTGTATAATATTAACAAAATGACAGGATTCTTAAAGGAAAATTAAATTAGTTATAGAACAAAATGGACATTAAAACTATATTAATGGGGCTGTCAATTTACCCTTATCAGACCTAGATATATCTAACCATAAAATAATCAAGAAAGAAGCCAAGGAGACAAAGAATTGTTTAAAGCTAAACAGGATAAACATGTAAAGAAAATTGAATGGTTATAGGTTTATATCTATTTCTAGATTCTGGATGGCATTTTCAAAAGGCTGAGCATGAATTGAGACATAAAACCTAACAAACAAATGCAGAAAAGCAGAAATGCTGAAAGGAGCATTTTGTGTCCATAATGCAATAAAAATTATATGTAATAAAGGATTTTTGAAGCATAGATTTAAAATTAATTGGAAACTAAATAATTCAATATTTAAAATGAGTTACATCATACCAGTACATAAACAGAGACAATAACTGGAATAAAAGTAATTTATTCTACCAGCAGAATGGAGAACCCAGTCTAACAACAACATATCAAAGATATAACTAGACATTTTCATACCTAAGGCAACACTACAAATGGTACTCATGGCAGCAGGCACCAAAGACACTCTCAGTTTTAACACCATCCTACTGAGAGAAAAAGAAGCCAGATGACACCATCTGCAGAGCTGCTGCTCAGTAAACTTCCCAATCTCACTCCTAGGTAGCTTCCATAATGCCTTGATAACTTGAAAAATAACAAAGAGATAGAGAGTTGAACTTGGAGTCAGGAAAATGTGTTTAAACCCTAACTCTACAGGATATCAGTTGTGCAAATTTAGACGTCACTTAGCTTCTCAGTGACCCCAGGCATTTATAAATTAAGAAATATAAGTTGTAAGAACTATCAGTTTAGTTAGGTGAAGGAAGTTTTCCCCAATAGTTGTTCCCCTTACAAAGGAAATCAGAGATATAGACTCAAAACCTTGATTACTTTGTGTGATTAAAGTAGTAGACATATTCTTACCTTTGATTTAATCTGTATCATGCCCCAAGGAGGTCATTGATAAAAAGAAAGGTTACTTATATATCAAATTATTTATAAGAATATTTTATAGTAATAAAATAAAAAAATAGGAAAAATAGATGTCTACAAATTAAGGAACAGTTTCTTAAGGTGGTAAATAAATGGAATGGAATATCACTACACTGAAAGAAATGACAAAAATAGTGAATACAGAGCAGCATAGAAAGGTTTACATGAACTAAAGTAAAGTGAATTAAGATGAGCCTAGTTTGACTTAAAAAGTGAAGTGTGAAAAGAAGCATCCCTCAAAATTTTCAAAAGTAGAGACTCCACAGGCATAGAACATTGCATTTTATCAGATTTTTCTTATCAGTTTGATTAATTTTTCCTCTTATTTTTCCTTTATTTTAAATCTTGTTATAAGGGAATATAGTGAAGAAGAAAAAAAAAGAATACATGGGCAATTTAGATGATATAAAAACCAAAATATATCAATTAAATTTATTTTTAAAATCCTCAATGTTTAATAAGATGATAAAGTCATGTGCTTCTTCATACCTAACTTGTAAGAATTTGATTTCTAGTGTGTGAAAATAAATATTATTGCAAACATATAGATGCTTTTGACAGGATCCAAAGACTATTTGAAGCCACCACTCCACAAACCCTCAAAGTGTTATATTCAAGCTGGTGGGGAACTCACAGGTCATCTTTCCAAATCTTTCATTTTAAGGGGAGAAAACAGGTTGATTTGGTGTCAGAATTGAGAATATAATCAAGGTATTCTCAATTTCAATTTAGTTTCTCAATCCCAATGGAAATTTGACCTTATCTCACCTTTCCAGTTCTTCTAATTCAACCATTTTATGACTCAGAACAAACAGCTAAACAGAAAAGAGTTAGATCCAGCAGTGTTTTTACTAGGCTTGTATCCCAAAGAAATCATAAAGGATGGAAAATGACCCACATGTGCAAAAATGTTTATAGCAGTTTTTTGTGGTGGCAAAGAAGTAAGTGGTTCCCCTTCAATTGAAGAATAGCTGAATAAATTATGGTATGTGAAAGTAATGGAATTTTATTGTTCTATTAAAATAATGAATAAGCTGAAAAGCCTAGAAAGATTTTCATGAACTGATGCTTAGGGAAATAAGCAGAACCAGGAATATATTATATAAAGTAAGAGCAAGAAGGTGTTAGTACAAACTTGGTTCTTTTCAGTGATTTATTGATCTAAGTCAGTCCTAATAAATCTTGATTGGAAAATGCCAACTGCATCCAGAGAGGGAACTATGGAGACAATATAAATCAACACATGCTATGTTTATTTCTTTTTCTTTTTCTCTCATGGTTTTTCCTTTTGTTCTGATTTTTATCTCCCAACATAATTCATAAAGAAATGTTAAAAAGAAGAATGTACATGTATGACCTCCCCCCAAAATTGTCATTTTTACATGAAACTGGGTGAAATAAAAATTAATATTATTTAATTTTAAAAACAGGAAAGCAAATATCTTTCCAACTTCATTGAAACCTCCTATAAGCTGTGGGAAAGTTGGAGAAATCAAAAAGGGCAAAACAGTGGAAATGTAAAGCATCCCATGAGTGATCCTAAGCCTTTATTTAGTTGAAGAACTTGGCCCTGATCTCTGCCTGTAAGCAGAATTCATAAATTCAGAGGATAATAAGCATAGAACTAGAAAATATCTAGAAGTCAACTAATCCAACTTCCTTAATTAAAATAAGAAAATTGTAATCCAGAAAGGTAAAAGTATCCAAAGTCACACAGGTACTAATGTACTTAAGGACTCTAATATCTTAGAATACTTCAACTACTAATCCAAATCTCAATCCTTCCAATAACTTGGTAGATGGACTTTAGGAATTGCCACGTCAGGAAAATTAATCATTTCAACATGCAGCCTGTAATCTGACAATTGTAGTCTAAGAGTTCCTAGGGAAGGGCCATCTAATTCAATCTCATATTTATAGAAGCAAGAAAACTAAAGGTTTTAAGGGTTAAGGGACTGAATCACAGTCACTCTCATAGGAAATGACACAGAATTTGAAGCTCCAATTTCTGATTCTGAAGCGAGGACCCTTTTCAAAACCCTACCTTCAAATATAGTCTAGTAAAAAAAAAAAGTCGCTAAACTTAACTAATGGCCCTCTAAAATTGTTAATCACCTTATTATATGTGAAAATTTTATACCCTGAATAGAGTGCCTTAGAATGGTTGGCATAGAGATTCTAAGATAACTTCCCACTATAATGAGATATAATGAGATGTTAAAATTTGATAGAATTAAAAAAAAAAAAAAACAAGGTCACTATTACTGAAAACAATGTACTTTTTTATTTTGGCAAGTGAAATTAGTCTTAATAACTGGTATTTTAATTACAAAGCGTTTTACATTCTTTATCTGTTTGAGCTTCAGAGTAGTTTTTTGAAGTAAATATCTCCCTATAGCAAGCAGCATTGAATTCATTTTTTGAAAGGCAGAAGATGTCTATTTATAGATTTTTATTTTGAATATATTCACCCTCTTGAAATATAAGAAGCCACCTGAAGGAATTCAGGGCTGGTTAAAAGAATCAAGGTTTCATAAAGAGTCATTGTCCACTTTCATTCATGGATAATGCTCTCCAGGCAAAAGATAAATGCACAAAATATGACCTTTGACCATCTGTCTGTCCCTAGCCTAATAGTCTCAATGTTTATAATGATATTTAATTAATTTTAACATAAGTTGTATACTTCCATGAGTCCATTTTTAAAAATATATTTTATCTCTGCCTAATTCATATTTAGAAAAGACAATATAGCAGATAAACAGCTGGTCTTGGAGACAAGAATCTGGATTTAAGCCTGACCTTTAACAAATTAATCTTGTAACTCTGAGCAAATCACTTCACCCTTCTATGCTATAGGCAACTCGGTAAAATTATAAACTGCAATTAAAAAAAACACCAGTCTAGATGTATTAAAGGAATTTCCTCACCTGAGAGTTCTCTATATCATGTTGTTGATGTTCAATCATTCAGCTGTGTCTGATTCTTTGTGATCCTGTAGACCATAGTACATCAATGTTGATCTTGGGGTTTTCTTGGCAAAGATAATGAATGGTTTGCAATTTCCTTCTCCAGTAAATTAACTTAAACAGAAGGTAAGTGACTTACCCAAGATCACACCACTAGTAAGTGTCTAAAATGGAATTTTAATTCAGATCTTCCTGACTCTAGGCCAGTGCTCTATCCACTAAACCGTGTAAGTTTCCTATAGTTTTTCTATATATTTAGAGCTGGAAAATGCCTAAAAGATTATTGAGTAAAATCCTTCCATTTCAGACCAATCCATATCTGTAACCATTGCTGATGTTATACAAATCATTACATTTCAAAGGATGGGAATAGAGAAGATGGAGAGGAAGGATGAACTACCTTAATATTTCTCTGCTCCTAAGGATTTACCTAGAGATTTTATCATCATGAATAGTCTTAAATGACACAACACTTTATCATCAGAAGGACATACATTTTGAACTGTTTTATTGCTGCTGGTGATAAATTGTAACGCATTGGTATTATCTCATCTTTTTGTGAGAAGATATCACAAGCTAGCTGTGAAAGTAT
Source organism: Sminthopsis crassicaudata (assembly GCF_048593235.1). NCBI lineage: Eukaryota > Metazoa > Chordata > Mammalia > Dasyuromorphia > Dasyuridae > Sminthopsis > Sminthopsis crassicaudata. Next base: position 426,123,017 of record NC_133619.1, read on the forward strand.
GGAGTAAAGTAGAAAAAAAGGTAGAGTTTATGGTTATGAATCACTGAATAGAATATAGTTAAGTTTTCTACTATATGTTGATTAGCACCAGAATTAACATTAATACCAAACCAAGTTAAAATCATATGAATTATGAAATGTTAAACTGAAAGGACTTTAGAGATCATCTACCTAATCTATTCACTTAATAGCAAAAACCAACTATGACAGGTACCTGCCCTTAGCTTCCCCCTCCCAATTTCTAATCTTTCCAAAAATCAAGTTTCCAATGTCCAGAACTCATTAATTATATTTATAAAGTCTAGGCCAGACTTCCTTACCTCACATTCAAAGCCCTGAATGATTTTTCCTCCTTTCTTCCTAAGATTTTCTCCCAAAATTCTACTTGATGTATTCCAATCAAATAGGCCTTCAAACATTCCCACTTTATGTCTTCACCATAAAAAAATGATTGTTGATGATGATGATGACAGTGATGTTAGCTATCATTAATACAATGGTTTAAGGTTTTCAAATATTTATATCTTATTTTATCATCACAATAACCTCAGGGTAAGCATTGAGTATACAAAGACATGAAAACAAATAAAAAGTCAAACCCCACTCTCAATATTTATAATCTATAGAGAGTGGGAATAGAGATAGCATGCAAAAAAACTGTGTAGACATAAAATGTAGATAGGAAAAGTTGGAAATAATCTCAGTGAGAAGGCACTAAAGTTAAGGACCAGGAAAGGCTTCTTGCAGAAGATGGGACTTGAATTAGATTTGGAAGCCAGTGAAAGAAATTGATAGTGATGAGGAGGTATTATGTAGACTGAAACTGAGGGTTGGAGAGAGTGACTTGCAAAGTGACATAGAAAGTGTCATAAGCCCCCTATTACTTCTAGCAGCAAGTATAAAATCCTCTGCATAAAACCCTTTGTAATCTGATTCCTTCCTATCTCAGTCTATTTTTTTTAATTGACGTATACTTTCATATTATTATTCTTTTTTGTCACTGCCATTTTATTTTTTTTATTTCAGCTTTTTATTTGCAAGATATATGCATGGGTAATTTTTCAGCATTGACCCTTGCAAAGTCTTCTGTTCCAACTTGTACCCTTCTTCCCTCCACCCCCTCCCCTAGAAGTTAGTTAGACTAATACATGTTAAATATGTTAAAGTATGTATTAAATACAATATATGTATACATATCCTTATAGATATTTTGCTGCACAAGAAAAATCGGACTTAGAAATAAGGTAAAAATAACCTGAGGAGGAAATCAAAAATGCAAGAGGACAAAAACAAAGGGAGTGGAAATGCTATGCTGTGGTCTACACTCATTTCCCATAATTCTTTCAGTAATTGGTTCTCTTCATTATTGAAAAAATGGAACTGATTTGGCACATCAATCAGAATTGATCATCATATAGTATTATTAGTATTATATAGTATTATTGTTGAAGTATATAATGATATCGTGGTCCTGCTCAGCATCAGTTCTTGTAAGTCTCTCCAAGCCTTTCTGAAATCATCCTGCTAGTCGTATCTTATAGAATAATAATATTCCATGACATTCATATACCACAACTTATTCAATTATTCTCCAATTGATGGACATCCATTCAATTTCCAGATCTAACCAATTGGAAAAATATTAAATGCTCTTGGATAGGGTAAGCAAATATAATAAAGATGATAATACTACCTAAATTAATCTATTTATTTAGAGTTATACCAGACTCCCCAAAAACTATTTTAAGTTTATATGGAAAAACAAAAGGTCAAGAATTTCAAGGGAATTGATGAAAAAAAAATCAAATGAAAGTGGCCTAGCTGTACCAGATCTAAAATTATATTATACAGCAGGGGTTACCAAAACTATTGGGGATTGCCTGTCATCCAGGCGAGGGAGTAGAGGGAAGGAGGAGAAAATTCGGAAAAGAAGTGAGTACAAGGGATAATGCTGTAAAACAAATTACCCATGCATATGTAATATCAAAAAATTATAATTATAAAATTAATTTTTTAAATTGGTATTGGCTAAGAAATAGACTAGTTGATCAGTGGAATAGGTTAGGTCCAAAGGACAAAAAAATCAATAACTCTAATAATCTAGTATTTGACAAACCCAAGGACCCCAGCCTTTGGGATAAGAACTCAGTATTTGACAACAATTGCTGGGAAAATTGGTAATTAATAAGGCAGAAACTAGACATTGACCCTCACTTAACACCATGCACCAAACTCAGGTCAAAATGGGCCCATGATGTAAGCATAAAGAATGAGATTATAAATAAATTAGAGGAACATAGTATAGTTTACCTCTCAGACCTGTGGAAGAGGAATGAATTTATGTCCAAAGAAGAACTAGAGATCATTATTGATCACAAAGTAGAAAACTTTGATTATATCAAATTGAAAAGTTTTTATACAAACAAAACTAATGCAGACAAGATTAGAAGGGAAGCAATAAACTGGGAAAACATTTTTACAGTCAAAGGTTCTGATAAAGGCCTCATCTCCAAAATATATAGAGAGTTGACTCTAATTATAAGAAATCAAGCCAATCTCCAATTGATAAATGGTCAAAGGATATGAACAGACAATTCTCAGATGAAGAAACTGATACTATTTCTAGTCATATGAAAAGATGCACCAAGACATTATTAATCAAAGAAATGCAAATTAAGACAACTCTGAGATACCACTACACACCTGTCAGATTGGCTAAAATGACAGGGAGAGGTAATGCAGAATGTTGGAGGGGATATGGGAAAATAGGGACACTAATACATTGTTGGTGGAATTGTGAATACATCCAGCCATTCTGGAGAACAACTATGCTCAAAAAGTTATCAAACTGTGGATACCTTTTGATCCAGCAGTGTTACTACTGGGCTTATGTCCCAAAGAGATCTTAAAGAAGGGAAAGGGACCTGTACGTGCAAGAATGTTTGTGGCAGCCATTTTTGTAGTGGCCAGAAACTACGTGGATGCCCATCAATTGGAGAATGGCTGAATAAATTGTGGTATATGAATGTTATAGAATGTTATTGTTCTGTAAGAAATGACCTACAGGATGATTTCAGAAAGGCCTGGAGTGACTTACATAAACTGATGCTGAGAGAAATGAGTAGGACCAGGAGATCGTTGTGTACTTCAACAACAGTACTATATGATGATCAATTCTGCTGGATGTGGCCATTTTCAACAATGAGATGAACCAAATCAGTTCCAATAGAGCAGTAATGAACTGAACCAGCTACACCCAGCAAAAGAACTCTAGGAGATAACTATGGACCACTACATAGAATTCCCAATCCCTCTAATTTTGTCCACTTGCATTTTGGATTTCCTTCACAGGCTAATTGTACACTATTTCAAAGTCCGATTCTTTTTGTAGCAAAACAATTGTTTGGTCATGTATACATATATTGTATTTAATTTATACTTTAACATATTTAACATATATTGGTCAACCTGCCATGGGGGAGGGGGGAGGAGGGGAAAAATTAGAACAAAAGGTTTGGAAATTATCAATGTTATAAAATTACCCACGCATATATCTGGTAAATAAAAACTATTAATTTTTTTTAAATGAAAAAAAAAAAGAAGCACTCCATCTCCCTTTTTCTCTATGTTTATAGCTTTCTTCTTTCCTATCACTTTTCATTGGCTTCTCTAACTTCCCTTAATTCTAAGCTAATGCAAGAGAATGATCTAGATTTTTCTTTGTATCCTCAACATTTAGCATAGTACATATATTAAGAACCTAACAAAATACTTGTCGACTTGACTTGACTAGTTTTGACTTGATGTTTTCTGAGGCCTCTTCTGAATCTAAACTCCAGTGATTCTACCTGCAATTTATCACAGTCCTGCCAGTTCAATCCTTTTTCTTTTCCTTCCAATAGCTATCCTTTTCTTTAATGGCTGAGTCAAAAGATAGGTTGGTCATGAATTCTTTCCTGACCTCTACCCTGTGGATTAAGGTCATCATTTTCTCCTCTCCCCTCATAGAACATAATTTTGGAGCTCACTTCTGGAGAGCTTTTTTCATATTCAACCTTGTGCTATAGTTTTAAGCTGTGATAACTTAAAAATCCATTGTGATTTTGGGGATCCCCTGTATGTCTTTTTTGTACATTATTTTCATTTTTCTTTTTTTCTTCCCACATTAGACTACGAACACTTTGAGAATAAGAATTGTTTTCTGCCTTCCTTCCATCTGGTACATAACAGGTGCGTAATGCATGGTTGTTGACTTGACAGGTCATAGCTTTCTTGCTAGTTTGTATATAAGCTCCTTAAGGCAAGATTTGTTTTTTATGGTCCCCACTTTACTACTCATAGTGGATCGATGCTCAGAAACATTTATTGAAAGAACAAATCAACCAGTGTTTTCTTAACATTTTCTTCATTCATGTTGAAAAGCAGTAAAGTAGTAAAATGAATACTCTTGATACTTTATACTATTTTTATGGCACTGAGCTTTATACTGGCACTATTCACTAATATATTTTCTTAGCCAGTACCATAATCAAGATTTATTCGATCTTTGAAAGCTTCCTCTCATATATATTTAAAACATGACCATTTTGCATAAGTGATCATCTGTCTCTGAGTATCTCTTTGATCTTCCAAATTATTTTTATTATAATTGAAATAATAATGATATACATGTCATGTGCTAGAAAAATTAAAGAAGATATAGAAAAGTATTTTAAGAGAAATGGAACTAAGGGAAAGAGAGGTAAGGGGATTATTTGAATACACACATACATATAAACACACACACAAAGTATATTCACTTTTTACCTTTTTCATCACCAACATTGTTGTGTCCTTATTCATTTGTCTCTTTGCAAGTGCTTTATTATAGTTAAACCCGTTCCATGTTACTTCACTTTGTCTTTCTTTATTATTCTAGAAATAAAGGAACATTACATAAACCTTTATTCCTTACCAGAGATATTACTTTTACCATGGCTACTTATTTTATATTAATCATGAAATGTATTTGCTTATAGTTTGTTTTTTTTTTCTTGAGTGAGTTCCACATATGTATTTATTATGTTCTTTCCTTAAATAGCTACAATTCATGGTACTTTTCTCTTTCTCTTTTTTCTTCTTCCTCTTAGTATGATTATGATTATTGTTCTTGTTCATAATAATAGTAGCTATCATTTACATAATGCTTTAAATTTTGCAAAGCACTTTGCAAACATCTCATTTTATCTTTACCACAACCCTGACAGATCGGTACCATTATTATCATACCTGTTTTACAGATGAATAAAATGAGACAGCAAAGGTTAAGTAACTTCCCCATGGTCATCTAGCTGGTAAGTGTCTGAGGCCAAATTTAAATTCACTTCTTCCCAGCTCCAGTTCCTAGGCTCTATCCACTATATCTGCCTTAGGACTATTTTTACTCCTAATTTGTCGTATCATGCTTAGACATATAAATATTCCTTTTCCACTAAAGTTGTCTCTGTATTCTCTTAACAATCAATAACAATCAAATATCCATTGTAGTGAAAATTACGATTCTCAAGAGTATAGTTTAAGATTATAATTTTGAAACTGGAGCCTTCCCATGGTAATTTTACAGGGCAAATTAAGTAAGGCCTGGGTGATTCTTTAATCTGTTTTTATCTTCACACTTCTCAAAATTGGCAATGCATTTGAGCAATCAGGTACTCACTATTCCTTGAAGGCAAGATATACATTTCTAAGAATAAACATTTCAGATAAAATCAGATCCCATAAGATAAAATTCTTACATTTTTATATAAAGTTTATATGGCTACTTCAACATTCTGTCACACATATTATACCCACTTCCTTTCCTCTGTATTTGTCTATGTTTGCTTTTCACTCCAGAAACCATAAATGCTTGCTCAATTCACAGTGATTTTTTTTTCTTTCTTGGATCACTAAATCTTGGTGACTAACCAGTACTGATAAGAACTTACAAAAGTTAATTCAATAAATGTTTAAGATCCTCAGCCAATATCTTTTCAAATTATAAAGAACTACAATCTGTCTCATTATATCAAGGCCCTAGTTTGTGACAGTTGTTTTTTATCTTGTTCCTTGTCTGTGTTTCATAGTTTTGTTAAATCATTCCAGTATGGACAGATAATTCCCTTATTTCCCTGGTTCTCACTGAATTAAGTGGTTTTTCCTTATCCTGGGGTTTTACCCTGAAGACAATCAATTCTTGTTTATTGACCTCCAGAAAATCTGATAAAAAGCTTTACTCTGAAAACTGTTTCTCATCCTGGATTGCATAGTCCCCACAGGATTCATGGAAACATCACAAGAAGGCTATAATGCCCTTACTTCCCAGATTAAGAGGTAACCTTTCATGTTCTATTTCACTCCCTTCCCTCATCCTGTACAAAAATCTATTCTTGATCTTATTGCTTATGTCTTCCCTCTAATAATTGTCTCTGATTTATTCTATCTAGGTCATGCTTATACATAGATGTTTTTCTCTTGTCTCCTCTGTTAGACTAGTGAACTCCTTTAGAATAAGGACTATTTTGCAGTTTTATGTATTTCCAACTCATAGTTGAGTGCACTTATTAGGCACTTAATGGCCTAATAAATATGTTTTGGATGGCAAACAGGGGTAATGGATGGGGTAGAAAGTGAGGAGAAAGGAATCAGAAAGACCTTTGTCTGACCTTTCCTGGCTCTGTAATATTATAGATAATTCCCTTTATCTCTTTAAACCTCAGTTTCTTCATCTCTAACAAGAGTAGGTGAACTAGTATATAGTGTGCTTTGAAAACTTTAAAGAGCTGCAGAAATGCCACCTATGACTTTTATTAAGTAGTCTTTATCCACAGAATCAGAGAATCCAACCTCTCTTTTTATAGACCAAGAAACTGATCCTCAGAACAGTAAAAATTATTTTTCCAAGATTATACAAATAGGAAATAGGAGGGCTAAAACTAAAACTGCAATCCTTTTACTCCACTCCTTTTCATTCACCTGTTCCTTTCTTCTACCTCAATCTCCTTCCCTCCCAAGATGGTGAAGAATACCTTTTAGAAAATTAGAGAACCACTTATGTTTGAGGGGAATGATAGGCTATTTGCTTAAAAAGCATAAGCTAGGAGCAGAATCATAGAATTTGATGGCTTAAAGGAACCTAAATGATCATCTCACCCAAATCATGCACAAAAAGAATCTCCACCAATACAAATGAGCATTTACTCTAAGAGGAGATATGCATCACCTTTCCAAGAAGATTTACATTTTTGAACATCTGTGTTAGGAAGTTGGATTTTGTTTGTTTTCTTCACATAAAGTCTAAATTTTCTTCTTCAAAATTTCCACCCTTTGTCTCTGCTTTAACTCTCTAGAGCCAAACGTCAATCAATAAACATTTATTAAGCATTCACTATGTACCAAGCACTGGGAAATAAAAAGAAGCAAAAGATAGTCCAACCCCCCACCCTCTCCATACCTTCAAGCAGCTCACAATCTAATGGAAGAGAAAACTTTAAAGAAATATATACAAAGCAAGTTACATCTAGAATAAACAGGAAATAAGAAAGGGAAGCTATTGGGCTTAAGCAGGATTAAGGAAGCCTTCCAATAGAAGGTAGGGCTTTGGCTGGGAATTAAAGGAAGCTAGGAAAGTCAGTTGCCTGAGCAGAAGGAAAACATTGTAGGCCTACGAGAGAATCAGCGAAAATGTCAAGAGTAAAAATGTGGTATATCTTGTTTGTGAAACAGCCTGGAGGCCAATGTTTCTAGATCAAAGAATACATTTTGAGTCTAAGATGTAAGAAGACTAGAAAAGTTGAAGACAACTAAGTTATGAAGGACTGAATGCCAAGCAGAGAATTTTGTATTTACTCTTACAGTTAATAGGAAGCCACTGGGTTAGGTAGAGGGATATGTTTGGATCTAGGCTTTAGAAAAAATCAATTTGGTGACTGAAAGGAGGATGGATTGGACTGGGGAAAATCTGGAGATGGAGATAGACCAACAAAGTGGCTAATGCAAAGTGATGAAATAGCAACACTGTCAAAGGAAAGAAAGGAGTGTATTCAGGAGATACTACAAAGATGGCACTGATAGGCCTTAATTCCAATGGACTTCGGATTGAAAAAGCCATCCACATCCAGAACAAGAACTATGGAGACTGAATGTGTATCAAAGCATAGTATTTTTGCTTTCTGTTGCTAATGTTATTTGTTGGTTTTTTCTTATGTTCTTTTTCTTTCACTTTTGTTCTGATTGTTCTTGGGCAAAATGACAGATATAGAAATATGTTTAAAAGAATTTCAAATGTTTAACCTATATTGGTTGTTTGCTGTCTGTGGGAGGAAGTTGGGGGGGGAGGAAGAAAATTTGGAACACAAGGTTTTGCAAAGGTGCATGTTAAAAACTATCTTTGCATGTATTTAGAAAAATAAAAGGCTATTTAAAAACAGATGAAGTAAGAAAAAAAAACAAAAAGATGCTTGCATGCCAAAATAAATAAAAGTCCCGGGTAGGGTAGGGTAGGGTAGGGTAGGGTAGGGTAGGGTAGGGTAGGGTAAGGAAGGAAGGAAGGAAGGGAGGGAGGGAGGGAGGGAGGGAGGGAGGGAGGGAGGGAGGAAGGAAGGAAGGGAGGGAGGGAGGGAGGGAGGGAGGGAGGGAGGGAGGGAGGGAGGGAAAGAGAGGAAGGGAGGGAAGGAAAACTGATAGACCTTGGAAACAGATCGGAAATGGTGGAATGAAGAAGGGGAATCCAGGATGACTCCTAGTTTGGGAGCTATCAAGAGTTTTGTTTGTTTTTGTTTTCTTTTCCTTGACAAATATTCTGTGTCACTCAACTAGTTTTCATGTGTAATCTTCATCACTTCTATTACGCTCCATTGAATACTCTCCAAACTGTCGTTTCCTTCTTAAACTATAATTCATAGAACTGAAGACAATAGTCAGATGAGGTCTCACCAGGGCATGGTACAGTGGGACTTTCACCTAACTATGGAAGTTATTGTCCTCTTAATGCAACCCAGGATGCACTAACTTTTTTGGGGGGAAGGTGCAAAGATGGGCTTCACGTTATACTGCTGACTCGTATTGAAATTGTAGTCCACTAAAAACCTCAGATCTTTTTCAGAACTATTTTTATCTACCCAGCCCTTTTCCATTTTAAAGATTTATCCCTATAAAATATTGTCTTGTTAGATTCAGCCTCATGCCATACCTTGTCAAGATCTTTTTAGATCTTGACTCTTATCTTCTGTGGAAGCTATCCCTCCCATCTTGGTTATGGCTACAAATTTGATGATGTTTCATGTATACCTTTATCAAAGCCATTGCTAAAAATGTTAAATAGCACAGAGGCAAGCAAAGATCCTTTAGGTACTCTAATGTAGACTTCTTGGCATATTGACATTAAATCCTTAGCAACTATTGTTTGAGTCTTGACATTCAGCTAATTATGAAGTGATTTGATTTTTTTTTAAAAATATGATCTTTCACCTATATAATAGAATATGATAATAGAAATCAGTTATGCACAATGGAAAGCCATCCTTAGAGGAATAAAGACCTAGATTAAAATCTCAGTTTACAAATACTAATTATCAAATGTAATCAAATGTAATAAAATTATAAGTCCAGGACATAGTATGTATATGTGTGTATAATGTGTATATATGTGAGCGTATCCATATATGCATATAGGTCTACATGTGTGTATATGTGTGTATAAAATCTTAGATGTAACCATATGTATGTCTATATTTAAAGATTTAAACACGTACGTGCAAATATATATGTATAATGTTTTATGATGTTGTTTTGTTACAATGAATAGAATGCTGGACCTGGAATCAGGAAGACTCTAATCCACCCTCAGATACTTATAGCTCTGTGACTCTGGGCAAGTCATTTAAACTCTGTTTACCTCAATTTTCTCAACTGTAAAATGGGAATCTTAGAGAATGAAGTGGCAAACTATTTTAGTAACTTTCTCAAGAAAACCTTAATGGAGTCACAAAGAGTCAGAGACTATTATAAAATAACTTAATAATAATACTGCCATTTTATTTTTTCAGTAGCAGCATATGCTAAAAGGAAATAATATAGCTGTTCATGTTCCTGAGAGGTATCTTGTTTCTCAATCTGATGTCAAGTAGAAAAAACAATGAGACAGAGTAATATCTTTTACTGTAAATTTCATACAAAAATTATCTGTACCTGAAGCCAGAGTTGATATTTAGATTGTTATGATATTTTAATTTAAATTGTGTTTCATTAGTGCCATTTACTTCACTAACTTCAGGTTATATGCTTTAATCAATGGGGGAGTCCTCTCTTTACCAATATAAATCTATTAGTACACTTGTTTAGCCACAGCTATTCTCAAAGAATAATAAGTTGTTCTTTGAGTAGACTTCTAAATTTTCTGTGATTAAAATATTTATCACTTTGAAATCAACTAGATGATATCTCCTCAAATCTTAGATGACAGACATACAGTCCATTATGTTCCTATACACAATGTGTCTTCCTTCCACTTGATAAAACTTGGTTTGTAACCCTTTGGCCCAGTCTTTAATAACTTAGGGATAGGAAAGACAGTGTGATATAGTAGACAAAGTAATTGATTTGGAGTTAGGAAGACTGAGTTAGAATTTAGCCTCAAATACTATTTAAACGGCTCAGTAAATAAATCTCTATTAAGCACTACGTGTATGTGTGTGTGAGTATGGTACTATATTAAGCCCTTAATATACAAAGAAAGGCAATAGACCGTCCCCAGGGAGGGAAAGTCAATTAAGCTATATGAGTTCCACTTTTCTCATATGAAAAGTGAGGATGATAGTAACACTTGATTTATGGAGTTCTTTTGAGAATCTAATTTAAAAAGTACAAATAATGAAGATAACTTCCAAAAAACCTCTAAGTATCACCTCCATACCACAATATAGCATTTTGGTGAAGACATAAATATTATATATTCATATTTAAAGATATCACATAAATGTAAATGAAAAAAGCAAGGTATTTTCTGATTTTGGGTTCATGGAAATAAGAGGAATTCAATGAGTTAATGAGTTTCTCATTTTTCAGCTGGAGAATCAGACAAAATAATAACTCCTGATTTAGAATTGGGACTCTGCTCTACCAAGGACTTTGTAATAAGAAAAGTCTAATTGTGGATTTTTACCATATCTCAGGTCCCTTTGATGTTTTTAGTTCTCTTTATCACAAGCCAGCATGCTTAAAAGCAAAGGCAAAGATTTTGTTTTCCTTCTTCATAAAAGAAAGGTCTGGCTTACTTGTGTTCAATGCTTGCCTGAGTAGCTACAAAGGCACACAGCGGGAAAGCTGCTTTAGCTGTGATGACTCTAGTCACATTTAAGTCTTGACTCTGATTTTATACCCCCTCTAAGTAGTAGACAGGGATGAAGAACTTAGTGAAAGACCACTGGAATGATGATCATGGGATGAAACAGACTAGGACAAATTTGAGCTGGAAGAAGACAATAATATTCCACATTTGCTATTATGAACAAGAATTTAAGTCAATTATAGGCATATTTTTTTTTCTTAACAGTGGCCACTCTGCATTCTGTAGACATGGTATAAGTAAATCTCCTGCAGCAACAGAATCATGTTTCATATTTCTATACCTGATCAATTTGACAAACATTTCTTTCTTAATCTGTTCTTTATTTTTGTCATAACTAGAATCAATTTAAGTGTTTTCTTACAGATGAAAGACAATCCTGATTTTAAAGGAATACAATAAGGTTATTTATTCTCCTAATCAATTTTATTTTATAAAAATCTCAGCAGTAATAGACTTTCTTATTAACTTGTTTTCTTACTATATTTTCATGTTTTATTCTAGAAAAGGCATTGGGCATTTCAGGTGTTGATGAGCAAGGCAGTATGTGAAATTTATTCATATTACCAATTATAGAGTAATGAAATTATAGTAAGAATAATTGGGATTGGATCCCAGCTCTGTCTCTTAATACTTGTGACTATGGACAATTCCCTAAAACTTTTTGGGATAGTGGATAACAGTCCTTTCTAAATTTAGAATCCTATGATATTTCTATGGTAATCTAGGTGATACAGTAGATAGAGTGTCAGACCTGGAGCCAGACTGACTTATCTTCCAAAATTTAAATCTGGCCCCAGATTCCTCATTTTTCAGCTGGAGAATCAGAGAAAATAATATCTCTTCTTCCATATTAGAATTGAGACTCTGTTCTACCAAGGATTTTGTAATAAGAAAACTAAAATTGTGGATTTTGACCATATCTCAAGTCCTTTTAATGTCTTCAGTTCTCTTTATCACAAGCCAGCATGCTTTAAAGCAAAGGCAAAGATATTTTTCCTTCTTCATAAAAGAAAGGTCTGGCTCACTTGTGTTCAGTGCTTGCCTGACTACAAAGGTTCACAATTATGTGACCCTGGTCAAGTCATTTAGCTCTTTTAGCTCAGTTTCCTCATCTGTAAAATGAAGGAAATGCAAATCACTCCAGTATCTTTGTCAAGAAAATCCCAAATGGGGTCACAAAGATGTGGATAAACTGAATAACATATTTCTATGTCACTTCTTATGTGGAAATAATTATTTATATTACAGCATGGAACAGCATTTTGAAATTAAACAAACTATGACAACAAATAAGAGATGAACATATAGAAATGTCAGATTTTTTTTTAATATTTGCCTCTATGAAGACTGAAAACTTTGCTAGATCAAAAGAAATTCCCAATTAGAAAAAGGTATAAATATGAGATAATATATAAGCAATTGCAACAGATTCTATCCAACCCACTCATATCAACTACTATATTTTTAAAATTGGAAGGAAAAAAGAGACATGAACTCATCACTATTTATTAGAAGTGTTAACCATAAGAAAATGATCTTCTCAACAAAGTCAGCCTAGACAAATACATAATCTCCTTGACAAGCATATACATATTGTAGTTAAAATAATCAACCCTTTATAAGTTTCTAAGGGGAAAAAAATTAGAGAATCTCAGTCTACCAACAAGTATGCTTTAAATAGCTGTGATATAATAGACACTGTGCTAAGTGTTAGAGATATAAACATATAAAAGAAACAGTTCCTGACTTCAAAGAGCTTACATTCTAAAAAGAAAAGTCAACATGTAAACATATAAATATGTACAAAATACATGTGAAATAAATTCAAAATAATATGTATAGAATATTAAGAGCTAAGAAGATCTGAAAAGCCTCTTGTAAGAGGAAGTTGAGGTAACTGTGGTTCAGGTAAGATGGAAATGTATTCCAGGCCTGTGCAAATTCAGAAATAATAATATCATTTTAGGGGATCATCTATCATAGCATAACATATTTAGAACTGAGGAGATTTTAAAACAATTTTGTCAAATCTCGCATTTTATAGATGAGTGCTAAAGGAGTAATTTACAAAATTACACAATAGCAGAACTATAATTCAAACTCACATCCTCTAACTCTAAATCCAACACCTTTCCACCATTGTGCGTTTTACAAAATAGAGAAAAAACAATTAAAAAGAAAACATCTATGTGTGGAGATTGAAATGGGATCCAGATAAGTCATATGATCTAAAAGTATTTGCAAATAAAAATAGCATTAACAAAAATGACAACAAAAGCATGAAATAGCACAAGTCAGTAATGATGGAGGAACATTTTATTTTTATTATTTTATACCATCGAGCAAATAAGCAACTAGATAAAAAATTTATTAACTATCCAGTATACAACTAAATTAGGTGCGAGCCATATAATTTTTTAAATTTTTTATTAAAGCCTTTTATTTACAAAACATATGCATGGGTAATTTTTCAACTCTAACCCTTAAAAACCTTGTGTTCCAAATTTTCCCCTCCTTCACTCACCCCCTCTCCTAGATGGCAGGTAATCCAATACATGTTAAATAAGTTAAAATATATGTTAAATCCAATATATGTATATATATTTATGCAATTATCTTACTGAACAAGAAAAATTGGATCAAGAAGGAAAAAAACTGAGAAAGAAAACAAAATTAAAACAAACAAGAATAGAAACAATGAAAATGCTATGCTGTGGTCCACACTCAGTTCCTACAGTGTTCTCTCTGGGTGTAGATGGCTCTCTTCATCACGACATTATTGAAACTGGCCACAGTCATCTCATTTTTGGAAACAGTCAAATCCATCACAATTAATCATTATGTAATCTTGTTGTTGCCTATACAATGATCTCCTGGTTCTGATCATTTTACTTAGCATCAGTTCATGTAAGTCTCTCCAGGCCTCTAAAACCATCCTCTTGACCATTTCTTATAGAAAAGTAATATTCCATAGCATTCATATTATATAACTTATTCAGCCATTCTCCATCTGATGGACATCCACTCAGTTTCCAGTTTCTGGCCACTACAAAAAGTAGCCATATGAATACAATGAATAAAACAATTCCTTCTTTCATGGAGTTAGAATTCTAGTGGAGAAAAGAAATACAGTGTGACATTTATCTAAACAGAATAAATATAAAAGAAGTGATATTAAATATCTGAGAAGGAAGCCATTAGCACAGCAGTATATTTTAGAGGTAGAAAAGATCTAAGAAGAATTTATAGATGAAGAACTGAGATCCGGAAAGATGACCTTTTATCCAGGATCACATAGGTTATAACAAAGAAAGCTGATATTCAAATCCAGGTATTGACTCCAAAGTCCAATATTCTTCCACAGTACCAAATTGTTTGTGTCTCTACCATTTGAATGAATGAAGAAAGGAATCACTTAGAAAATTATGTTTAAGCTGTGTCCTTTAAGTTTTTATTTTCTTTAATTTTATTCTTTTTAGTCAATTAGCATTTATTCTCTCGCTCTTCTTCCTGATACTGAAAAGAGAAAAAATAAAAAGAAAATCCTTGTAAGAAATATGTGTAATAAATTCAAACAAATTACTACCTTGGCCTTTCCAGAAATGTATGCCTCATTCTGTATATTGAGTCGATCATTCTCTTTCAAAAGTTGAAGAACATTCTTTGCCACTGATCCTCTGTTGATTGTTACTGATCAGACTTTTTAAGACTTTTGAAATCATTGTTTTTATAATGTCTAAAATTAAAAAAAAATATATTCTATTACATTTGTATACCAAAATGTTTTAGCCATTGCTGAAATATGGGTACCCTCTTTCTTTTTTTTAATTATCAATCATTCATTTTTTCTCCATTCTACCTTCTTTCATACCCACCAGGGAAAAAATGAATCTAATATTACATTAATATAGCAAGTGATTTTTCTTCATATACTGGCATAATCATGATTCTTATTATTTTGTGATTAACATGGTTAAGTATATTTGCAATTTTCTTAATATTTCCTAGCTGCAATCCAAATATAAAACCAACTTGATCAAAATACATAATTTTGTGATAAATTATTTTGGCCTCTTTATTAATAATGTATATAAAATGTTCATAACATTGTTCAGTGAAAATATTAGTATAGAGTTTCATTTTTCTATTTTGACTCTCACCATATTTGTGTCAAAGAAGAAAAATGCTGGATTCCCTTCTTTTTCTATTTTTGTAGAATATTTATACATATTTTGCAAAATATATATAATAGAAAATTAATTGTTTCAAATTTTTTATGGAATTTACTGATGAATTCCTCCTTCTTGGGGGTATTTTCCACCTTTTGGGAGTTCAATTACAGCTTATTTAAATTCTCTATTTCTTGCTGCTATTAGTCTAAATTTTTAGTATTATTCTAAATATTCCCCTATTTCATGAAATTATGTTTTATTGACATTCAATTGGGCAAAATACTTTCAAAGTTATTCTTTATGTTTTCTTCATGTATTACAAAGTTTCCCATTTTGTTTCTGATGTAGAAATTTTAGCGTTCCTCTTTTTTTCAACCCATTAGTTTATCCATTTTAGTATTTCTTTTATTTACATTGAACAAAAAAAGGTTCTTTTACTTATAGGGATTTTTTTGTTTCAATAGTGTGGATTTCTTCTTTGCCATTCAAAAAGGATTTTATAAATCAAAGATAAAGAAAGGACACAGCAAGGAAAAAGCACAAAAAAAATCAAGAAAATCAACAAAAATATTAAAAATCAACCAAAAAGAAAAAGGGATCCAAAATCTTAAAAAGAAAATAATTCCTTGAAAACTAAAATTAGACAGGGGGAAGTAAATAGCAATGTAAGAACCAAAAAAATAATAATAATAAAATTACTTTCCAAGGAATGAAAAAAAAAATAGAGAAGATGTGAAACATCTCATTAGAGAAAGAACTGATCTAGAGAACATATCAAGGACAGGCAATATGAGAATAGTTAGAATACCTGAAAGTTACAAACAAACAAAAAACCTTGATACAATGCTACAAGAAATTATATCATATTTGTAGGGAGGATTCTGGGAAGATGGTGTAATTTGTCTGAAATCTCAAGCTCTCCAGGTTTCCCCCACAAACCAAACAAAATTGTGCCTCAGGGTGAACACAGACTACTGAAAAACAAATAAGACTGAAAAGAACTGGGGTTCTCCTGGGACAACCCAAGAAGAGCCAAAGAAAGACTTTAGGACATATATTTGGCCAGTGTGAAATATAAACACTTTCAGGTTAGCTCCACTGAAACAGGAGACCTGGAGCTAGCTGGGAACCAAGGTAGTCTCAGCCAAACCATAGGAACTTTCACCTCCCAAATAACAAATTGGGAATCTAAGTCCAGGAAGACAGTGAGAACCTCTGCTGATTAGGAAACATAGGCCAGGATATGCTGCAAAAAGTTGGCCTAATCAAGAAGAAACCAGTACATCTAGTAAGTGCAGAAGCAGTGCAGTAGGGACTCTGTTGGCTGTAGGCCCTTGCAAGAGTGGGGAGCTTTTGATTTGGGCTTTCAGGTCAGAGGGGAGAGCTGAAGTGAATCTAAAGGCATCATCCCCCCAAACCCAGGAGTAGAGGTGCAAAAGTAGATATAATTAAAAGAGATAAGGGAGGAAACTACATCTTGTTAAAAGGTACCACAAACAATGAAATAATAGCAATATTAAATATATATGGACCATGTGGTATAGCATCCAACTTCTTTAAACAAGGTAAGTCAGTTACAGAAAAGCATGACAGTAAAACTATGTTATTAGGGCACCTCAACCTCCTCTTCTCATATTTAGATAAATATAACCACAAAATAATAAAAGAAAGAAGTTAAAGAGGTGAATAGAATCTTTAAAAATTTGGATATGATAAACCTCTGAAGAAAACTGAATGGGAATAGAAAGGAATATACTTTTTTCTCTATGATATATGGCACTTACAACAAAAAAGAACCATGAATTAGGGCATAAAACCCTTGTAATCAAATGCAGAAAGGCAGAAATAATAAATGAATCATTTTCAGATCATCTTGCAACAAAAATTATATGTAATAAATGACCATGGAAAGAAAGACTAAAAACTAATTGGAAATTAAAGAACGAGTTGGTCAAACAACAAATCATAGAAATAATCAATAATTTCGTGCAAGAGAATGACAATAATGAGACAACATACCAAAACTTATAGGATACAACCAAGACAGTTAGAAAGAGAAATTTCATATTCCTAAATGCTTACATAAATAAAATAGAGAAAGGAAAGATCAATAAATACAACTTTAAAAACCAGAAAAAGAACACATTAAAACCTTAAATCTGATACCAAATTAGAAATTCTAAAAATCAATGAGAGATTAATAGAATTGAAAGAAAAATATTGAACTAATAAATAAAAGAGTTAGTTTTATAGAAAAAAATCAACAGAGTTGAATAAGTTGACTAGAAAAAGAAAATAACTAAACCAAATTATCAGTATCAAAAATTAAAAGGGTGAGCATACACCAATAAAGAGGAAATTTAAAAAAAAATTAGAAGCTATTTTGTACAACCATGTACCACCAAATCAGACAATCTAATTGAAATGCATAAATATTTATAAAAATATAAATTGCTCAGATTAACAGTACAGGAAATAAATTATTTAAATAATTTTAGAAAAAGGAATTGAATAAGTCATCAATGAACTCTCTAAGAAAAATCTCCAGGCCCAGATGGACTTACATATGAATTCTACCAAACATTTAAAAAGCAATTATTTTATTTTTGTTTGTTTGTTTATTACTTTGAAGAAACTGTCTCCTTTTTATTGAAAATAGTGGGTTTTGCCCTTCACTATTCCTGTTACACTTCTTCCATTGTCCATGACCTTTAAAATATCATCAAACATGACTCAGCCAATATACCTTTAAGAACATTCAGTATACCAATTTTTATGATTATCAGAAGGTATTAAAGTCAACTCAATTATTTTTGTCATCTCACTTATATTTTCCAAGTACTTTAGTTCTTTACTTCCAAGTTCAAAAATATTTTTCTTTCAACATTTCTCTTTATACCTTTGTTTGCATTTCAAAGTCTTTATATAGTTCTGGACCTTTCATCAAGAATTCTTGAAAAATGATGGCAAGAATGCTCCAGACAGATGTGAAAACCTCAGAAAAAATATAGCTTGGGCACAAACTGAACTAGAAATTCTCTTCCTCTTAGAATAGTGTTAGGATTACTAGGTGAGAACTCAGGTTGTCTGGACAATTACAAGGTGAGAACTCAGGTTGACTTGACAGTTCTCTGGCTCAGACCTGTAAAGGGAGTTTACACTTTAGGAATCCTAGAAGGAGTAAGCTCATTGGTTGAAGTGGTTCTTCCCAGAAGCCCTTGCATTATCCCACGCCCATTCTCTGGGAGGATAAAAGAGGCAACATTGGGCCTGGAGAGCAGTCTGCCTGGGGAAGGACAAGAGCTGGAGGAGATTCAGAGCCAGGATTCAAGTAGAAGTCTCTGCATTACATCAGGCCTGACGGGGCTCTCTGCAGGAAGGGAAGTCACTTCTCTGGACAAGAGTTAACAGCAACTGCCTGGAGACAACGGTTCACTACAGGAAGAAGAATCTGTCCAAGAGATTTGAGTTGACACAGCAGATCTCTTCCCAGAGAGCGATCGGCAGCTTCTGGAGACAACAGCTCGCTACAGAATAGTAATATTCTTCTCTAAAATGTGATGTTCTCTGGAAGTAGGTTTCTTGGGGGGGCCTCTGAGTGCAGCCTTCCTTTCAGTTCAGTAATCACCAGTGCAGCTAGGGATTAAAGTCCAAATCCTTTATTGTCTCCTTCAAAGTCTTGTCTCTTTTCCTGGGACCCAGTTAGTTTTCTTAGAGGCCTATCTCTCTCCTTGGTTCTGAGAGTTCCTGCCGCTAGTCCTCTGCCTCTGGCAGCTTCTGCCTCTAGCTCCCTCCAAATGTCTCCGAATCCAAAGGTTTGTGCTTCAGCCTCCAGCCAGCACAAAAGTGGAAGATGGAATGAATCTGTCTCAGCCTCAGAAAACTGTCCTTTCTGGCCCTGACAGTTCCTCCTTATATGTTCTATACTGAGTATACACCAATCATTACATCACTAGGAAACCAGTATTTGTTGTAGGATTAAATCAATGATAAACTAGATTTAACCACTGTTTTCTCAATTCCACTTACTTAGCACTTGTTTTCAAGATCTGGCCCATAACACTGTTGCTTCTTTCAAAAATCATGTTCAAGGCCAGTCAAGAAGGGCCTAGGAGAGGGCAAGAAGCTTCTGTTGGTTTGTCCAAGGCTTTTATGAAGGGGGCAAGGTGTGCGAAGGAGGGGCATGAGGGAAGCAGTGGCCACAAGAGATCTGGTTGTGTGGGTATTGAAAGAGGATTTTTCAGGCCCCTGGGTTTAGTTCTGAGCAGGGATAGGCAAGTTGCATAAAATGAAAGGCTGAGGCCTTTTCCAAGCAAACACTAGCAACCATGGTGGTTCCAGTGGCCCAGGAGGCCCAGCAAAGATAGTCAAAACAATTAATTTCAATACTATATAAACTATTTGGAAAAAATAGGAGGAGATTTAAAAGTCTTGTCAAATTCCTTTTATGATACAAATATGGTGGTGATACATAAACCAGGAAGAGCCAAAATAGAAAAAAAAAAATTAGAGAAGAATCTTCCTAATAAATATTGATGGAAAATTTTCAAATAAAATGTTAAGAGATCACAGCAATCTATCATTAAGATTAACTATGACCAAATAGAATTTATATGAGGAACACAGGATTAATTCACTATCAGGAAAACAATTGGCACAATTGACCACATAAATAACAGAACTAACAGAAATCATATAATTACCTCAACAGATGCATAATAAGCGTTAGACAAAATACACTTTCTATTTTTAAAAATACATTAGACAGCATGGGAATAAATGGAGTCTTCCTTAAAATGATAAGTAGCATCAATCTAAAACCATCAACTATTATTATATGTAATAGAAAAAAAGGTAGAAGCATTCCCAATAAGATCAGTTGTAAAACAAAGCTGAAATAATATAATAAAAATGACAATTCTATGTAAATCAGTCTACTTATTCAATTGAAATGCAAAAATGTTATTTTATAGAGTTAAAAAATAATTGCAAAATTTATCCAGAGTGATAGGGTAAAAAGAGAGGGTGAGAAGGACAATAATGAAGGGAAATAAGTTGGAGGAAAATAATCATGTGAAATGCATCAACTTAACTTTAAAATAGAAATGGATAGCAGAATGGATTAAAAATCAGAATCCAATTGTATTATGTTTATGAAAAATACATTTAAAAATAAAAGATACATATAAGAAGTAAAATAAAGAAATGAAATACAATGTATTACGTTCTGGCTGATGCACAAAAAGGCAAGAGTAGCAATTTTGATCTCAGACAAAGGTTTGGATAAAATAAATTTAGTTAAAATAGATAAGTAGGTAACTATTTAATTGGTACCATAGACAATGAAGCAATATCAATACTTACCCTATATGCACTAAATTCTATAGTATACATATTTTTAATAAATTAAATGAAATACAAGTAGAAATAGATTGTAGTACTATCATAGTGGGGGACTTTAAACTTCCCCTCTCAGAACTAGATAAACTTTAAAAAAAAAAAAAAAAAGGAAGTCAAATAAATAAACATTAAGATACTGTATGTAATTGCTATCTGGAGAAAATTTGATGAAAATAGAAAAAAATACTCATTTTTCTTGATGGTTCATGGTACCTTAACAAGGATTGACCATATATTTTTAAGGCACAAAAATTTTATACTTGAAATCAGAAAAGCAGAAATATTAAAAACATCCACTTTCAGATCATAATGCTCTAAAATTATATCTAATAAGAATCCATAGAAACATAGACTAAAAACTAATTAAAGATGATACAACCCAATCTTAAAGAATGAGTAAATTAAAGAATAAATCATAGAAAAATCAATAATTTTATTAAAGAGAATGACAATGTGAGACAACATATCAAAATCTATGGGATATAGCAAAAATAGTAATCAGAGGAAAATTTAGGTTTCTAAATTATTACATCAACAAAATAGAGAAAATATAAATCAATAAATTGGTTTAAGCAACTAAAAAACAGCAAATAAGAATCCTCAATTAAATACTAAATTGGAAGTTCTAAAAATTAAAGGTGATAATAAAATTGAGTGCAAGGAAATCATTGAATTAATAAATAAAACTAGGAGTTGGTTTTATTGGGGGATTAAAATAAATAAGCTATTGGTTAAAATGATCTAAAAAGAAAAAAGAAAACTAAATTGCTAGTATTAAAAATAAAAAGGTGAATATACCATTAATAAAAATGTAATCAAAGCAATCACAAAAAGTCATTTTGATGTTTATATGACAATAAGTATATCAATTTAAGTTAAATGGAAGAATATTTACAAAAATGTAAGCTACATACTTTAGCAGGAAAGGTAAGAGAATGTTTAAATCATTCATTGTAGAAAAAGAGATTGAACAGATCATATATGAGCTTCCTAAAAGAAAAAAAAAAAAACACCAATAATAGACTGATTTACAAGTGAATTCTATCTAACATTTAAGGATCAACTAATTCCAATATTAAATAAGTTATTTGTAACAATAAGAAGAGAAAGAAGAAGTGAAAAGGATAAAAAGCTTTTATGAAACAAATACAAAACTAATAACTAAACCAGAAAGAGTAAAATTAGAGAAAGAAAATTAAAGACCAATTTCATTAACAAATATGGATGTAAAAGTCCTAAATAAAATACTAACTAAATAATTACATTGTTTTACAAAGATTACATGTAATGATCAAGTGAATTATAACAAGAATGCAAAGATTATTCAATATTGTCTTGGAAATACTAGCAATGGCAATAAAAAAGGAAAAAAATATAATCAGAATAGAAAATGACATAATAAAATTCTTTTTTTAGATGATATGAAGATATACTTGGAAAATCCCAAAGTCTTAACTAAAAAGCTGGTTGAAATTAGCAATAATATTAGCAAATTAGCAGAATGGAAAGTAAATTCATATAAATCATCAACATTTCTATATATCATCAATAAAACCCTGTAAAAAAGAATAGTAAAAGATACTCCATTAAAATAACTCTAGACAGCACAACCTTCCTGAGAATATATCTGCCAAAACAAACCCAGAAACATATGCACAAAATTATAATAAAAATTCATACAAATAAAATGATATTATATATATATACATGTATATATGCATATTATAGCCCACATCATTCCAGTTAAATTACCAAAAAATTATTTGAATTAGAAAAAAAAATAACAATAGACACTAATGAGAATCATGTAAAGGAAGGAGATTGAGCAGTACCAGATCCTCAAGTATGTTATAAGGCAGTAATTATCAAAATGACCTGGCACTGGCTAAGAAATACACAGGGATTTTGGTGGAACAGAGTAGACATACAATTTTCTGTAAATTACTGTCATAACTTTGTATCTGACAAGTGTAAAGACCTAAATCTTTGGAGATAAGAATGTGATTTTTCTGAAAAGAAAAATTGGGGATAAAGCTAGGAAACAATCTAACAGAAATTGGGCATAGAACAATATTTTATGCCATTCCAAGATAAGGTCATATTACCAAAAAAACTGATGAACATGGAACTTATTACTTATCAAGACTTATGGATAGGTGAATAATTTATGAATAATCAAGAGATAGTGAATAGTATGACTTGTGAAAATGATACTCTCAATTACATTAAATGACAAAGGTCTTATACAAATAAAAGAAATATAGACAAGATCAGAAAGAAATTGAGATATCAATTCCCTATTGGTAGAATTGTGACCTAATATAATCATTATGGAAAGTAATATGGACTTATTAACTGCATATGTCATTTGACCATTACTATGTGTCTTTACAATGATGATTAGAGGAAAATAAAAGGAACCTAATATGTTGTAAAATATTTATAGCAGAATTGGACACTGAGGGGATACTCTTCAAGTGAATAATGACTGAACATACAAGAGAGCTTGGCTGAGAGTTAGAATCACCATGCCCTTCAAGTTCACTTAAGTCCTCATGCCCTCTGGTGATATTGCCCTTAATCTGTCCTTTGTCTTCCTCTTTTTCCTCACACTTCCTCATCTGGCTATTCTTAAAATTTTTCTTTTTTCTGTAACTTGTGGGATTCTTTAAGGCCAATTGTATTATGTTGTATATATAAAATGTTTCTTTGGAAATTGAATCAGGACCATTATCATTATAATATTCACATAGTTGATCTCCTACTAGTTTCAAATTATCTGCCTCTATTTCTTCTTCCTTGAAGAACCAAGGGGATATACATTCTAGTGTATCCAAGAGTCCATCAATCTCCTCCCAAGTTACAATTAAACCCTGTCTCTTTATCAGACTAAGTATCAGTCTGCTTCCTATAGATCTCCTTTGAGGTGGGATTGGGTGTGGGGGTGGGGATGGGGATGGGGATGGAGGAGAATCTTTTCCTAATATCTGACCCATTTCAGCTAGAAAATGAGAGTTACTAGTTTACTTTTAACCAAGTAAGTTCCCTATTTGTCTGTTAAAATTTTCACCCTATTTCCTGGTCACCTGGGACTTCTTCAGTGAAATTAGGGTCCTTGGTTCACACATTGGGCATCAAATGTGAAGTCTGGGTTAATTCCCTGGAGGCCTCAGAATCAGCCAGAGTCAGGATAAGCAAAAGTCCTTGGTCTTTAGGAGGAGAAGTGAAGGAGATGGACAAGACTGCCACAAGCTCTCCACAACCTCCCTTCTCCTTCTCTTCCAAAGTGACTTTTAGGCTTGCAACAAAAAAAGCTATAAAAAGAGCAAATTAAAAACCCCCAATCGAACACTAAACTTGAAATTCTAAAAATAAAAGGAGAGATTAATAAAATTGAAAGTAAAAAAAAAAAAACTATTGAATTAATAAACAAAATTAAGTGTTGGTTTTACAAAAAAACCCAACAAAATAGATAAACCTTTGGTAAATGTGATTAGAAAAAGGAAAGAGGAAAATCAAATTGTTAGTCTTAAAAATGAAAAGAGAGAACTTTCCACTAATGAAGAGGAAATTAGAGCCATAATTAGGAGTTACTTTGCCCAACTTTATGTCAATAAATTTGATAACTTAAATGAAATTGAGAAATTCTTCAAAAATATAGATTGCCCAGATTAATAGAAGTAAATTGGTTAAATAGTCCCATTTTAGAAAAAGAGATAGAACAAACTATATAGAATATATCTAGAGAGAGACAGAGACAGAGACAGAGAGAGAGACAGAAATATAGAGATGGAGACAGACAGAGAGACAGAGAGAAATAGAATCAACTCCCTAAGAAAAAATCCCCAGGACCAGATGGATTTACATATGAATTCTACCAAATGTTTAAGGAACAATTAACTCCAATGCTATATAAACTATTGGAAAAAATAGGGATTAAAGGAGTTCTACCAAATTCTTTTTATGACCCAGACATGGTACAGATACCTAAACCAAATAGGACGAAAACAGAAAAAGAAAATTATAGACCAATCTCCCTAATGAACATTGATGCAAAAATCTTAAATAAAATATTAGCAAAAAGCTTACAGAAAATCATACCCAGAATAATACACCATGACCAAGTAGGATTTATACCAGGAATTCAAGGCTGGTTCAATATTAGGAAAACTATTAATGTAAGTGACTATATCAATAACTAATTA
The DNA here is from genome assembly GCF_048593235.1 of Sminthopsis crassicaudata. NCBI lineage: Eukaryota > Metazoa > Chordata > Mammalia > Dasyuromorphia > Dasyuridae > Sminthopsis > Sminthopsis crassicaudata. Next base: position 426,148,159 of record NC_133619.1, read on the forward strand.
ACAAAAACCATATGATCATCTGAATAGATGCAGATGTTGAAAAATTCCAACACCCATTCCTATTAAAAACACTAGAGAGTATAGGAAAAAAATGGACTTTTCCTTAAAAGAGTCAGTAACTCAAATTTAAAACCATCAGTAAGTATCATATGTAATGGGGATAAACTGGAACCATTCCCAATAAGATCAGTAGTGAAACAAGATTACCTACTATCACCATTCCTATTCAATATTGTATTAGAAATGCTAGCTTTAATCTCTCTTTTAAAAAAAGAGAGATTAAAGGAATTAGAGTAGGCAATGGGAAACCAAATTATCACTCTTTGAAGATGATATGATGGTATACTTAGAGAACCCCAGAGAATCTAATACAAAGCTATTAGAAATAATCCACAACTTTAGCAAAGTTGCAGGATACAAATAAATCCACAAATCATCAGCATTTTTATACATTACTAACAAAATCCAACAGCAAGAGATAAAAAGAGAAATTCTATTTATAATAATTGTCAATAGTATAAAATATTTGGGCATCTATCTGCCAAGGGAAAGTCAGGAACTAAATGAGCAAAACTACAAAACACTTTCCACACAAATAAAGTCAGATCTAAACAATTGGAAAAATATGTGCTCTTGGACATGTCAAGTGAATATAATAAAGATGACAATACTCCCTAAACTAATCTATTTATTTAGAGCTATACCAATCAAACTCCCAAGAAAATATTTCAATGACCTAGGGGAAAAAAAAATCACCAGGAAGAACAAAAGGTCAAGAATTTCAAGGGAACTAATAAAAAAAAAAAATCAAATGAAAGTGGCGTAGCTGTACCTGATCTAAAACTATATTATAGAGTAGCAGTCACCAAAACCATTTGGTATCGGCTAAGAAATAAACTAGTTGATCAGTGGAATAAGTTAGGTTCACAGGACAAAATAGTTAATAACTATAATAATCTAGTGTTTGACAAACCCAAAGACCCCAACTTTTGGGATAAGAATTTACTATTTAACAAAGAGTGCTGGGAAAATTAGAAATTAGTATGGCAGAAGCAAAGTACCAACCCACACTTAACACCATACACCAAAATAAGATCAAAATGGGTTCATGATCTAGACATAAAGAATGAGATTATAAATAAATTAGAAGAATATAGGATAGTTTACCTCTCTGACTTGTGGAGGAAGAAGGAATTTTTTCTCTCTTCAAAGAAGAACTAGAGATCATTACTGATCACAAAACAGAAAATTTTGATATCAAGTTAAAAAGCTTTTGTACAAACAAAACTAATGCATACAAGATTAGAAGGGAAGCAATAAACTGGGAAAACATTTTTACATCTAAAGGTTCTGATAAAGGCCTCATTTCCAAAATATATCGAGAACTGACTCTAATTTGTAAGAATCAAGCCATTCTCCAGTTGATAAATGGTTGAAGGATATGAACAGACAATTTTTGGATGAAGAAATTGAAGCTATTTCAACTCGTATAAAAAGTTCCAAATCATTGTTGATCAGAGAAATGCAAATTAAGAAAACTCTGAGATACCTGTCAGATTGGCTAAGATGACAGGAAAAGATAATTATGAATGTTGGAGGGGATGTGGGAAAACTGGGACACTGATACATTGTTGGTGGAGTTGTGAACAGATCCAACCACTCTGGAGACCAATTTGAAACTATGCTCAAAAAGTTATCAAACTGTGCATACCCTTTGATCTAGCAGTGTTACTACTGGGCTTATATCCCAAAGAGATCTTAAAGAAGGGAAAGAGACCTGTATGTGCAAGAATGTTTGTGGCAGCCCTTTTCATAGTGGCTAGAAACTGGGAATTGAATGGATGTCCATCAATTGGAAAATGGCTGAATAAATTGTGGTATATGAATATTATGGAATATTATTGTTCTGTAAGAAATGACCAACAGTATGATTTCAGAAAGGCCTGGAGAGACTAACATGAACTGATGCTGAGTGAAATGAGCAGAACCAGAAATCATTATACACTTCAACAACAATACTATATGAGTATCAATTCTGATGCAAATAGCTATATTCAACAATGAGAGGATCTAAATCAATTCCAATTGATCAGTAATGAAAAGAAACTACTACTCCCAGTGAAAGAACACTGGGGAATGAGTGTAGACCACAGTATAGCATTTGTGCTCTGTTATTTTTTGCTTGCATTTTTGTTTTTCTTCTCGGGTTATTTTTACGTTCTTTATAAATCCAATTTTTCTTGTGCAGCAAGTTAACCATATAAATATGTATACATATATTGTATTTAACATATACTTTAACATATTTAACATGTATGGGACTACCTGCCATCTAGGGGAAGGGGTGGGGAGAAGGAGGGGAAAAATTGTAATGGAAGTTTTTTGCAAGGGTCAATGTTTAAAAATTACCTATGCATATGTTTTGTCAATAAAAAGCTATAATAAAAAAAGAATTAACAAACTTTATATGATTGTGATAGAATACTACTGTATTATAATGAGTGAAATGAGCAGAGCCAAAAGAATATTGTATACAATAGCAATATTGGGTTTGGGTTTTTTGGTTTGTTTCTTTCATTTTTTGATTTGCAAGATGATCAAGGCCAAGTGACTCACTCAGGGTCACACAATTCATAAGTATCTGAGTGTGTTCATAAGTATGCTGAATGAAATGAGCAGAACCAGAAATCATTATACACTTCAACAATACTATATGAATATCAATTCTGATGGAAATGGCTATATTCAACAATGAGAGGATCCAAATCAGTTCCAATTCTTCAGTAATGAAAAGAAACTACTATTCCCAATGAAAGAACACTGGGAAATGAGTGTGGACCACCATATAGATTTGTACTCTTTCTGTTATTTTTTGCTTGCATTTTTGTTTTGTGTCTGAGTGTGCATTTGAATTCATATCCTTCTGACTCCAGAGCTAGTGCTCTATCACTGTCACCTACCTGCCCCAACAGCAATATTGTTCTAAGAACTACCTTGAGCACATGCACACACATACATCTAGTTGTTTCTAATGATAGCCACCTCTAGAAGGGAATGAAGAAACAAAAATGTTATATGACTATTATATTTTAAAAGGAATGGTCAATTGTGCATAATATCTTTATAATTTTATGTGTAAACATCTATTTTCTCCTTTCTGTTATGAAATGTTTGTTTTATTTCATAAGTTCCAAATAATTCTTTTAAAGAGAGATGCTATATCAACTTGGGTAACACTCACAATTAGTGAAAGAATCACCACAGTCATAGTGGTGATGACCTGGATGACTATTTAGCAAAAGAAATTAAGGAGAGTTCATGGTCATACAGTAAAGGAGAACCAGAAGAAAACCCACTCAAGAAAAGTTATGCAAGAGAAAGTTCCTAGAAGAAAAAAAGGTCAACAATTCTTCTGAGGTAAAGAATGAGTTTTGATGAAAAAAGAAACTTTATATTTTACTTAAAGTTTCAGTGGAGAGATAGTTTTAGTCTAATGATGAAATCAGAAGAGATTAAGAGGAAAGAATTGAAGTCATTGATTATATATGCCTTTCTCAAGGAGTTTAGAATGAAAGGGAATTTTAATCACTTCCTTTTTTATCTTTGATATTCAATCTTTATCATAATAACTTGCTGCAAAAGTTTTCCCTCAGTTCACTCTATTCTTTCTAATCTTAGCTATAAGTGTTTTGCTTATTAAAAAAAAAAAACCTGTACTAATTTTAGATAATTGGAATTACCCATTTTTATCTTTTGTGATGCTCTTTGTCCCTGATTGATCATGAACTTATTCCCTATCCAGTGATACAAATGGCAATTTCTTCCTTTCTGCTCTAATTAATTTATCATATGACCTTTTTACATATGTCAATTAGCAAATGATGACTAGTGTCCTAGTCTAGAAATAATTTGTTGGTTTTCCCAGGTTTTTTTTTTGTCAATTAGTTAGTCCTTGAAATGAGTTTTGTGTTCATGAAAAATGAGACTCCTGGGGCAGCTAGTTGGTGTAGTGAATTGCCTCACCAAATTTTTTTTTTAAATGAGACTCCAGTGTCTGTTTGCCTTTGTACTCTTATAAATACTGATATCTCAATTTCTTAAACAGTACTAAATCATTTTGATGATTACTACTTTGTAGAAAAGTTGGGATCTGGTTCTGCTAGTCTACCTTTTCCCCATTTTTTTTTTTATTTTTATTTGTTGTTGTTGAGGCAATCGGGGTTAAGTGACTTGCCCAGGGTCACACAGCTAGAAGCGTTGAGTATCTGAGATCATATTTGAACTCATGTCTCCTGATTTTAGGAACAAAAGATTAAAAATGATTATATTTAAGGAAATAGAACTTAATGGTCAATGTAGATTATGTCCCCCAAAATGGTGGAAACGTTACAATCAATACATCACTAGAAGCTGTAAAAATGTATGCCTACTGATTAGCAAGACATAATTTGGTAGCTAGAGTTATCTTTCAGAAACTTGATGTCTTTCATGCATTTGACAACTAATTACCATTAAACAAATATAGAAGTTAAAATATCATAGATAACTAATAAACTGCATTAGCTAAAATTGAACTGTTTCCCAGCAATTAGGCATAACATTTGCACATAAAAATTAAAGATAATATTTTCAATAGATGTCCATAGCCCAAGTACTCATAATTTGGTAACTATATGAAAAAAGTTTTCAAAGTATTAAGATCTATCTGTGGAGATAAAAATCAAGTGCAAACAGGATAAAGGATAGAAAATCAAAATTATTCTTTTTGCTTCTGGAGAGAATGAACACTTTTATTCAATTCCAAAAATATTTATTTTATTCAATTTTCTGATTGTCCATTAAAGATTGAAAATAAAAGATTAATAGAAGAATAGACTTCTCAAAACATTTCTCTCTAAACCATTTCAAAAATGGAAACAGCTATAATAACAATAATAATATTTTTATTTGAATTTTAAGGTTTGAAATATACTTTGATTGCATTAATTTATTTAACATGTTGTTTCCGAATTTATGAAATCAAATAATTTTAGCATCACAGAAATCATCTAGTGGCTTAATATCATCTAATCCAAAATTCCCATTTTTACAAATGAACAAAAAGAATCTCTGGGAAAATTAAATGACTTTTAAAGTTCACATAGCTTTGCTTCTTTATCTTGCAAACTATAACCTACAAATACAAACACATGTTGTATGCTAATATCATTTGATTATATCTCCCTGTTTTGAAGCAGTTCCTAAAAATCTGGATTTAAGAAGATAGAATGGCAAATGTTGTGGAAAGGTAATTTTATGAATTCTCTTTTTAACCATAAAAAACCTCATATTTCAAGAAAGTGAAAGTCAAAAAATGCCTTCTGAATGGGAAATCTAGATCATAAGTACACCAATTTCTTACCTAAATCCTCCTATCTATATTCCAGTGTCTATTTTTTTCAAAACCCATAATTATTGATATTGAAAAGAACATATACCATTATGAAAAGAAAGACTCCTTGTCAATTAGACTTTTAACCTTCTTCCTTGTAATTTACTATTTATTTCAAGTGAGTCTTGATATACATATACATATATATAATGTATATATATATATATATAATGTTATGTTATAATTAAAACAATTATTCATGAACTCAGCAAAATTCTAATGCTATATTTATTACATCACATTTTTACTGATGTATTTTCTAGATTTTTTAACTTTAAACTTGAAAATGCACATTTGCAAATAAATACAATTAATTACATACCTCTTTTCTTCTCTAATAGAGTTTTATACTTCAGGATGATCTAACCCAGAACTGGTAAGAGTTAATTCACTTGAAGGAAAATGCATAGTTCAGAGATCCATAAATAGTAATAAAAATGAAATATCCATCCATCTTTAAAGGAGCTCTACAATTCTGAAGTACGACTACAGACCTCTCATTGGATAGGATGACAGGAAAAGATAATGATAAATGTTGGAGGGAATGTGGGAATACTGGGACACTGATACATTGTTGGTGAAACTGTGAATGGATCCAACCATTCTGAAGAGCAGTTTGGAACTATGCTCAAAAAGTTATTAAACTGTGCATACCCTTTGATCCAGCAGTATTTCTACTGGTCTTATATCCCAAAGAGATCTTAAAGGAGGGAAAGGGACCTGTATGTGCAAAAATGTTTGTGGCAGCCCTTTTTTGTAATGTCAAGATACTGGAAACTGAGTGGATGCGCATCAGCTGGGGAATGGCTAGATAAGTTATGGTATATGAATATTATGGAATAGTGTTGTTCTATAAGATATAGGATGATTTCAAAGAGTTCTGGAGAGACTTACATGAACTGATGCTAAGTTAAGTAGTGAATAGAACCAAGAGAACATTGTACATAGCATCAACAAGATTATGTGATGATCAACTCCGAGAGATGTGGTTCTTTTCAACAGTGAGGTGATTCAGGCCAATTCTAATAGATGTGATGGAAAGAGCCATTTGCCTGCAGAGGGAGACTATGGGGACTGAATGTGTATCAAAACATAGTATTTTCACTTTTTTGTTGTTTGCTTGGTTTTTTTCTCTTTTTTTCTTTTTGATCTGATTTTTCTTATGCAGCATGATAAACGTGGAAATATGTATAGAAGAATTGTACAGGTTTAACATATATTGGATTAGTTGGTGTCTGAGGATGGGGAAGAGCAGAGGCAGGGAGAAAAAATTGGAACATAGTTTTGCAAGGGTGAATATTGAAAACTATGTTTGTATATATTTTGAAAATAAAAAGCTATTATTTGAAAAGAGGAAAGATCCTAGATTTATATATATATATATATATATATATATATATATATTATATATATATATATATATATAATAAACAATGCTCTCTTCTCTTTTTTACTAACACTGGAAGTTCACAAGCAGTGTATCTATCATTGATCTCAATGGGTAGAACATCAAAGAATTGGGCACAAAAGTTGTCATTTTAAATGTACAATTGATGACTTGGGAAATGTCATTCAACATGCTCTTTTTTCTGTCAATGTATAAAATGTGGATTTAATTGCATACACATGTAGATAGACCATAAAAACCAAGGATTTTTAAAATAAGCATTTGTTAAATATCTATCATGTGCCAGATACTATTCCAAATAATGGCTTCATAAATAAGAAAAACTAAAACAATCCTTGCCTCCAAAGAACAGTCTAATGAGAAGTCAAAACACAAAAAAGATGGTGAGAGAGAGAAAAGAAGAGAGGAAAGGTGAAGTCTAGTTCAAAAGATACAGATGATGAAAAATGACAGGTTGGTTGACCTGGGAGCCCTCTTTAAAGAGAAGTGCTAGACTTCTCTGCTTTACTCCCCAACCATCCCATCAGAGGAACAAAGATCTTCAATAAGGTGTGAGTACCAAATTTGATGCAATCTCAAAATATGAGGAGCTAGTAGAAATGTTTGTTTTATACTTTTTTTGTCACAAATAAGAAACAAGGAAACAACTAAAGGATTAAAAAAAATCAGTTTGAATAAAATGAGAAGCTGTGGAACTCATAGAAAAGCATTATATCAATCAATCTGTTTATATGTTAGAAGTCCTTTTTAGCCTGTGATAAGAGCTGTTGCTATTATATATTTGTTCTTCATTTTTTTTCTCCTTGCACACAGTTGATGAGATTTTTCATAGTGTAAATGTTTCAAGATAATAACTAGCTCTGCTTTTTTATTGAAGCAGATTATCTTTTCTTTAGATTAAAAATTAATTACTTTATCTGAAGAAATTTTATTTTCCTTGGCAACATATTTTTCCTAAAACCATACTGTAAAGGTATCAAAAAGTATTTAATACTAGTATGATTGACAAAGGCATAAATCCAACTACATATATATGTATGTATATACATATACATATTTTTATAGTTCATCTTTCTAATATTGCAGTGATGATGATCAAGAAGGTGATCTATGCCTAAACACAGATATTGTCAACATGTGTGTCAGTTTTTTCCAAAATCGTCAAATGAAGAACATTATTCAAAAAAAAAAAAACAGCACTAGTTTAATTCATAAGCTAACAGGCAGGAATGGACAGCCTCTCTATAGATGACTAGAAGAATGAAAAGAAGGGCAGGATTTATGTCTAGCAGGCACAGCTGGAGTAATGGTACACACAAGAACCCTAATATATAATGAAAAACTGACTTGCCTTATTCAGTTTCATTGAGACTGCCAACTGCGATATGTTATTTGACACTGCTACTTAGAGCCAAATCATTCATGGAGTGCTTAAAGCTCAGCACACCACCTGTTCATAGACAGATTCATTTAAAAAATAAAATAAAGCTTGCCCTTAGCTCTGTGATAAAAGCAAAAAGCTTACCTTTATAATGCTTAAAAAAATTGTGCTAGGCTTTGCCAAAAAAAATATGCTATCGTATCAGAAAAAAAAAATGAAAACGACAAAGAAAATTAGGAATGTCATTCATTTGTCTGACTGATGGTAACAAATATAACTGAAGCACTGTCAGCCAATGTATTACAAAATTAGAAATGCCTTCCTTTCTGATACAACTTCCAAACTTCAATTTTAAGACCTTATTTTTACATGATTTATTTTCCTACATAATTTACCTCAAAGCTTTTTTAAGGAGTTATTCTATATACTTATTATACAGACAACATTGCTGTACATTCACCAAAACATTTGACATTCAATTCAAATGACTAAAAGAGAAGGAAAGAGAAATGGATGGAGGGAGGCTGGAAAGAAGGGAGAGAGAAAAAATGAAACAGTCAAAAGCAAAAGGGAGTATAGAGAAAGGAGACAGAAGAAGAGAGAGGTGAGTTAGAGGGATGGAGAGAGAGGAAGGGACAGGGAGGGGAAAATAGAGACAGACAAACAGAGACAAAGAGGGAGAGACAGAGAAAGAATGAGACAGAGATAGACATAAGGTGGGGAGGGAAGGGAAGAGAGATTGAAGGAAGAAATAAAGGAGAGAAGAAGGAGATGGGAGAAGGGAAGGGGCCGGGAGAGAGAAAATAAATTCAAAGTAATTTCTGATCAGAAAGCAAACTAAATTAGCATCTTAAGAGAAAGGTCAGGTTTGTTTTAGGAAGTGTCATGATCAAAACTTTTAATATAACTAATTCTTATATTCAAGGGGCACACATTCTAATCAGACAAAGTCATGGAAACAAAAGATGAAATGTCATATACAGAAAACAATAGCAAGTCGGCCAATTTAGTTAAAATATTGAGTAAGAGCAAGTAATTTTAAAACACGCTGGAAAGAAAAGTGAGAGTCAGATGATGCAGGACTTTAAAAGTCAAATAAGTTTGTACTTTATATCCTAAAGACAATTGGAGGCGATATAAAGTAAAGCTAAGTATGTTAACTGAAGAGGACAACCCATTATATCCCTGACCTATTTGCAAGTCTACATTCATCTTTTCTTGCATACCTTGTTGGAAATAGAAGAAATCCTAACTTTCTACTTGACTGAAACACAACAGAATCTTACCAAAACACAACAACCAAAATATTTTATTTTACAAAAAGAAAAACATTACAGGCAATATAGTACTTTATATTAGACTAGGTTGCTGGGCATAAACAAAAATGGAAAGAAATTTCAAAGCCATGCAGCATCTACTAATGTATGTTGAGTATTCTTGGTCTACAGAAAACCTTCCATGAGAGATAATGAAACAGTTGGGAAATAAGTACTTGATGGACTTATTTTAAAATGTCTTAATGCTTAATAAGATATTGGAATTGCTGAATGGTTAGTTTTAGTGATTATGAGATTAGTTAAGATCATCCTAGATGGTGGCAGTAGTAACCAGATGCCACAGGATAGAGTGTTGTGTGAATAAGTGTGCTAAGATGAGCAATTCTATTTTGTATTAAGCTTCCATTTTGTGATTATTTCATTTTTATGGATTTTTCACTAATAATATAAGAACGTGTGTGTTTAATTTGTCAATGATGTTTATTTTGTAGATCCAGACTTTTAAAAAGAGTTACTAAAGAGATATTATTTCCAATGGGAATGGGTTAAATAGGGAAAAAATATACCAGGAAGAGTATAGCACCATCCAAAATCTATAAAGAAATAAGGAAGAATGAATAGGATAAGGTAGAGTACAGAAGGGTGCATAGATTAAAGGCAGTGGGATAAGGTATGTAGAGTAATGGGATAAAAAGGGAGGGAAGCAATAAACTTTGAATGAAAAATGTCATGCACATCCAAAGAAAGAATTATGGAAAACTGAATGCAAATCGATACATGCTACGTTTATTTTTTTTTTCTTTTTCTTTTGTTTTTTTTTCCTCTCATGATTTTTCTCTTTTTTTCTGATTTTTCTCTCTCAACATGATTCATAAGGAAATAGATTTTTTTAAAAATGAAAGTACATGTATAACCAAAAAAAGTAGTTTTTATATATAACTGGGGAAAATAATTTTTAAAAATAAATAAAAAATAAAGAGGGAGGGAAAGTTGGTTGGAGAAGAAGATAAGGTTAAATAATAGGAAGGTAAGTTAAAGAGTAAAAGTAAAAAAGATTTAGCAGGGAAAGGAAATAAGAGACATACATAAACATAATAACAAGGATCAGGGGTAGAATTTATTAGAAGCTTATAATTAGGGCTTGTATATATTGTATGTATATATATATATATATATATATATATATATATATATATATATATAAAATCTCCTTGCTTAACTGTAACCTGCTTTGGGGAGGTGGGGAAGATAAAAGGGGGAAAAAGAAAAAAAGAAAGCAGAGGGTGGGACAGAACCAAGATGGCTGAGAGGACACATGCTTCTTTCTTAGCTCTCCTCTCAACCCTCAAACTATTTGCAAAATTCAGCCTCTGAAATAGTGCTGGACTGTCAGAACCCATGAATTTTGGGAGTACAATACATTACCAAAAGAAGGTAATCTTGAAGATTGCTAGAAAAGGTCTGTTTTGATCATGTGTGCAGGTATGGGAGGAGGCCAGGCCAGGAAAAAGGCACAGGCAGGCAAGTAGCCAGAGCACTGAGGATGGCACAAACTAAGCAGATGGGGTTGGGGTGAAGTCTCCTGGACAAAAAATTTGAGGTGAAAAGTCTACCATAGTGTTGGCTACTCTGCTCTGGTTACAAGCCAGCAGATCAGCAGAGAAGATATAAAACTTCCAACACAAACACAAAGGGTTAAAAGGGTATCCCAAAGCTCAGGAGTCTCACAGGACCTGGCTACACCAACACAACACTAGGAGTGATTCAGCCCGATCCCAACCCAATGCCATTACCCTGCCATTTTGCTGCCACTTCCTGTTGCCTGTTGAGGAAGATTGGAAAACCCTCATTGCCCCAAAAGCAGACTCCAGCATGTTTTGTTTTGTTTTGTTTTTTTAAATGAGTAAAAAGGTAAAGCGGACATCAATTATAGATAGCTTTTTTAATGAAAGAGATCAGATTTCAAATCCTGAAGAGACTAAAAGCAAAGTGTCTCCAAATGAAGCTCCAAAGGTGGATATGATCTAGTCCCTACCACACACGGCTCTCAGACAAGAAATTAATAAAGATCTTAAAAGAGAGCTAGAAGAAGAATGGGGAAAGGAAAAGAAAACTTTGCAAGAGGGTCTGGATAAGGTATATAACTCATTAAAAGATAGAGTGAAAAAAGAAAACAACTCCATGAAAAACAGAATTTGTGAACTGGAAAAGGTAAATAAATCCCAGGAAAACAGAATTTGTGAATTGGAAAAAGAAAATAACTCCTTAAAAATATTGGTGAAATGGAAAAAAAAACAAAACTTCCATAGACCAAAACAACTCATTTAAAAACTCAATTGGACAAATGCAAAAAGAAATTTTAAAAAAGCAAATGAAGAAAATAATTCATTAAAAATTGGAACTGAACATATAGAAATGAATGACTCTAGGAAACATCAAGAATCAGTCAAGCAAAACCAAAAAATTATTAAATATCTACTTGGGAAAATAATCTGGAATATATATATAGGAGAGATAATCCAAGGATTATTGGATTCCCTAAAAATCATAATGACAAAAAGAACCTAGACACTATTTTTCAGGAAATCAGCAAAGAAAACTGCCCAGATGTAGTAGAATCAGAAGGTAAATTAGCCATTGAAAGAATTAATCGAAAACCTGCTGAAAGAGACTCTAAAAGTAAAATTCCAAGGAATATTGTAGCTAAATTCCAGAACTATTGGACCAAGGAAAAAATACTATAAGCAGGCAGAAAAAAAAAAAAAATTGAAATACCGCAGAGCCACAATAAGGATTACTCAGGATCTAGCAGCATCCACATTAAAGGATTGAAGGGCCTGGAATCTGATATTCTGAAAGGCAAAGGAACTTGGAATGCAGCCAAGAATAAATTACTCAGCTAAATTGAGCATTTTCTTCCAGGGAAAAAAATGGACATTCAATGAAACAGGTGAATTCCATTTATTTTTGATGAAAAAAACAGAGCTAAACAAACAAAAAAAAAAAAATGGCCTCCTAATATAGAACTCAAGAAAAGCATAAAAAAGTAAAAAAACAAAACAAAACAAAATAAAAAAACTTCTTGAGAAGTGTATTTCTATCATGGATATGCATAAAGAGTGCATGTATAATTTGATTTAACTGTTATAATATAAAAAAGGAACTAGAGATGGAAAGAAGACTACCAGAAAAAGGGAAAAGTGGAGGTAAAAAGAGGGAAACTACATCTCACAAAGAGGCAAAGGAAACCTATTATATCTGAGGGAAAGAAAGGAAGGGGAAGAACATTGTGTGAATCTTACTCTTATCAAATTTGACTCAAAGAGAAAATATTAGGCATAATTGGTTTACAGAGAAATTTCTTCCACCTCATTGAAAAGTGGGAAGGGAAAAGTGAAAAAGGGAAGGAGGAGGCTAAATAGAAAGGAAACAGAAATAATAGGAGAAATGTTTAAAAAAGGGGGAGGGACTCTAAGAAAGAGAGAGGGATTCTAAAGAGGGAGGGCTGCATGAGGCAAGTGGTGGGTGGTGCTTATAAGTTTAATACTGGGGATGTAGATAAGGGGGAAAGGAAAGAGAAAAGCATAATCTGGGGATAAGATAGGAGGAAATACAGAGTTAGTAGTTTTAAATTCCTAAAGAAGTTAAGAGAGCTACAAGAAGAAATAGACAGCAAAACTATAATAGTGGAAGATCTCAACCTTGCACTCTCAGAACTAGATAAATCAAACCACAAAATAAATAAGAAAGGAGTTAAAGAGGTAAATAGAATACTAGAAAAGTTAGGTATGATCGATCTTTGGAGAAAACTGAATTGAGACACAAAGGAGTACACGTTGTTCTCAGCAGTACATGGAACCTATACAAAAATTGACCATATATTAGGACATGAAGACGCCAAATCCAAATGCAGAAAAGCAGAAATAGTAAATACATCCTTTTCAGATGACTATGAGACAAAAACTACATACATTCAATAAAAAGCCAGGGAAAAATAGATCAAAAATTGGAAACTAACTAATCTCATCTTAAAGAATGAATGGGTGAAACAGCAAATCATAGACACAATAATTAGACAACATACCAAAATGTGTGGGATGTAGCCAAAGTGGTAATAAGGGGAAATTTTATAAATCCAGAGCCTTAGTTGCAGAAAAAGAGAGAAAGAGAAGATCAATGAATTAGTCTTGCATCTAAAAATGATCAAATTAAAAATTAATCAAACACTAAACTTGAAATTCTAAAAATAAAAGGAGAGATTAATAAAATTGAAAGTTAAAAAAAAAAAAAAAACTTTTAAATTAATAAATAAAAAATTACAGAAAATCATCCCCAGGATAATACACAATGATAAAGTAGGATTCATACCAGGAATGCAGATTAGGGAAAATATTAGGAAAACTATTAGCATAATTAACTATATCAATAACCAATTAAGAAAAACCATATGATCATCTCATTTGATAAAGCATTTGATAAAATCTAAGATCCATTCCTATTAAAAACACTAGAGAATATAGGAATAAATGGACTTTTCCTTAAAATAGCCTGTGGCATCTATTTAAAGCCATAAGTAAGTAATATATTAATGGGGATAAACTGGAACCATTCCCAATAAGATCAGTATTGAAACAAGGTTGCCTACTATCATTATTACTGTTTTGTTTCCCCCCCGCCCTGAGACTGTGGTTAAGTGACTTGCCCAGGGTCACACAGCTAGGAAGTGTTAAGTGTCTGAGACCAGATTTGAACTCAGGTCCTCCTGAATTCAGGGCTGGTGCTCTATCCACTGCACCACCTAGCTGCCCCCTACTATTACTGTTCAATATTGTATTAGAAATTCTAGCTAACTTCAGCAATAAAAGATGAAAAAGAGATTAAAGGAATTAGAGTAGGTAATGAGGAAAACAAATTATCACTCTTTCCAGATGATACAATGGTACACTTAGAGAACCCCAGAGAATCTAATACAAAGCTATTAGAAATAATCCACAACTTTAGCAAAGTTGCAAAATACAAATAAATCCACAAAATCCTCAGCATTTTTATACATCACTAACAAAATCCAAGAGTAAGAGATACAAAGAGAAATTCTATTTAAATTAACTGTCAATAATATGAAATATTTGCAAATCAATCTGCCAAGGGAAAGTCAGGAACTACATGAGCAAAACTACAAAACACTTTCCACACAAATAAAGTCAGTTCTAAACAATTGGAAAAATATTATGTGCTCTTGGATAGGTCAAGCAAATTTAATAAAGATGACAATAATACCTAAACCAATCTATTTATTTAGTACTATACCAATAAAACTCTCAAGAAACTATTTTACTGACCTAAAAAAATAACAACAAAATTCATATGGAAGAATAAATGGTCAAGAATTTCAAGGGAACTAATAAAAAAAAAAATCAAATGAAGGTGGCTTAGCTGTACCTGATCTGAAACTATTTATAAAGCAGCAATTATCAAAACCATTTGGTATTGGCTAAGAAATAGACTAGTTGATCAGTGGAACAGGTTAGGTTCACAGGACAAAATAGTCAATAACTATAGCAATTTAGTATTTGGCAAACCCAAAGACTAGCTTTTGGGATAAGAATTCATTATTTGCCAAAAACTTCTGGGAAAATTGGAAACTAGTATGGCAGAAACTAGGCATTGACCCGCACTTAACACCATACAGAAAGATAAGATGAAAATGGGTTCATGATGTAGGCATAAAGAATTAGATTATAAATAAATTAGAAGAAAATAGGATAGTTTAACTCTCAGATCTGTGGAGGAGGAAGGAATTTATGACCAAAGAAGAACTAGAGGTCATTATTGATCACAAAATAGAATCGGTTATATTAAGTTAAAAAGCTTTTGTATAAATAAAACTAATGTGGACAGGATTAGAAGGCAAGCAATAAACTGGGAAAACATTTTTACAGTTAAAGGTTCTGATAAAGACCTAATCTCCAAAATATATAGAGAATTGATTCGAATTTATAAGAAATCAAGCCATTCTCCAATTTATAAATGGTCAAAGGATATGAACAGACAATTTTTGGATGAAGAAAGTGAAACTATTTCTAGTCATATAAAGTGTTCCAAATCATTATTGATCAGAGAAATGCAAATTAAGACAACTCTGAGATACCACTACATACCTCTCAGATTGGCTACGATGACAGGAAAAAATAATGATGAATGTTGGAGGGAATGTGGGAAAACTGGGACAATAATGCATTGTTGGTGAAATTGTGAATGGATCCAACCATTCTGGAAAGCAATTTGGAACTATACTTAAAAAGTTATCAAACTGTGCATACTCTTTGACCCAGCAGTGTTAGTAATAGGCTTATAACCCAAAGAGATATCAAAGAATGGAAAGGGATCTGTATGTGCAAAAATGTTTGTGGTAGCCCTTTTTGTAGAAAGTGGAAATTGAATGGATGCCCATCAATTGGAGAATGGCTGAATAAACTGTGGTATGTGAATGTTATGGAATATCATTGTTCTTTAAGAAATAACGCAGGATGGATACAGAAAGGCTTAGAGAAACATACATGAACTGATGCTAATTGAAATGAGCAGAACCAGAAATCATTATACACTTCAACAATAAAACTATATGATCATCAGTTCTGTTGGACATAGCTCTCTTCAACAATGAGAGAATCCAAAGCAGTTCCAATTGATTTGTAATGAACAGAACCAGTTACACCCAGAGAAAGAACACTGGGAAATAAGTGTGGATCACAACATAACATTTCCACTCTTTCTGTAATTGTTTGCTTGCATTTTTGTTTTTTCTTTTCAGGTTATTTTTCCCCTCTTTCTAAATCTGATCTTTTTTGTGAAGATAACTATAAATATGTATACATATATTGTATTTAACATATACTTTAACATATTTAACATGTATTTGACTATCTGCCATCTAAGGGAGGGGTGGGCAGAAGGAGAGGGAAAGTTGGAACAGAAAGTTTCACAAGGATCAGTGTTGAAAAACTACCCATGCATATGTTTTTTAAATAAAAAACTATAATTTAAAAATGACCCTTAAGATCCCTTCCAAAAAAAAGTGTGCAGCAGGGAACAAACAAAATTACTTACAAGGAAGCAAAGTTGGACAATCATCAATATATCTTCTATTATTAAATGTGCTTTCTTAAAACAGAAATTTACTGTTTCATATTTTGATTCTTCCCTGATATCCTGCTGGGCACATGACTATATTTTGTTCTGTTTTGCTTTTATTTTTTTCTTTCTTTTTCTATTTGTTTTCTTTTCTTATTTTGCATTCAGCTTTAAAACATAAATTTTTAGAAATAAAATTCTACCAAAATAAACCAAAAAATGTCTATTTCCCTCAGATTTGTTGAAAAACTAGTAATGATGTGTACGTGCACCAAATTTGTTAAAAACAAACAAAAAAAAACTACTAATGATGTGCTCTACACCCAAATCTGTTAGAAAAAAATGTAAACTAATGCTCTACCCCACCAAAAATATAAATAAATAATGTACACTTACTAATGATGTTATCTTTGACATGTTTTTCTTCCATCATAAACTTAGTCAATTATCAATCAGAACTTACATGTAACTTATAAATATCTTATTCAGAAACACAAAAATCCATCAAAAGCTGACCTACCAGTTCATTGCTAGGATATAGTCCTTCATTCTTTGTATTCAAAAATATAAATAACCACATTCACAAAATATTCAATATTGAATGAGAGACAGTTGAAAAAGTGTCACATCAGAGGGGGCACATATGATCTGCTGGGGAGAGAGACAAACTTTTCATGAACACTAGTATGAAGCATTTACTGGGACTGTTAAGAATCGGATTGGTAGTTTATTCCCAGAGAGGTTGTGATTATATTTTTGAATAGTCAATGAATTTTAGTTGTATTCATTGATGAAGGAAAATCATATTAGAGTACCATCAGACCTACTATGCATATAAAATTTTAAATTGTTTTAAGTAGTATCTTAGAAGAAGAATATTAACAACAACAAAAAAACATGTTGGACATATTCACTGTTTTGGCATCTAAAGATTGGGGCAGGGGGAGAAATAGTACTCAGAGAAGGAAATTGGGAAATTATTGGAATTGTATATAAAATATGGTGGCTTCAATGAAAGAAGAGAAGGAGATGGATATGAAAACAATGGAAGAGAATTAAATAAGATTTATCTACTTATTATATATGGGTTTTTTTGAGTAAGAGTGAAGAACTAGGGATGATTCTTAAGATATGGACTACATGAATAGAAAATTTATAGTAACCTCATCAGGTGTAGGGAAATTAAAATGAAAGCTATTTTGGGGGGAAACATATAGAACATAATTTAAAACATGTTAAGTCTGAGATACCCAAATTGAAATACACAGTAGGCAATTGAAGAAATGGCACTGGGCTCCAGCAGAGAAACACAAATTTGATTTGTAAATCTGGATGTTTTAGAAATAGGATAATTGAAGCAACGGAAAATGATGAAAAATCTATGGAAATTTTGTTTGAAACATCATTACTTTAAAATATTCTTGTAATTGTATTAGAGTAGATAAAGGATTAGTCTTGTATTCAGAAGATCTTAATTTAAATCCTACCTCTGATCCCTGCCATTTATGAGGCATCATGGGCTAGTCATTTATTCTTACAATACCCAAGCAATTCTTTAATACCATAAGCTACACATGTGTGGGGGGAAGGGAGAGGGGATCATGGTATTCCAATAAGTCTTTAAATTATCAAGGAATGCAAACATGATAAATCTCCAGAGTCCTTCTAGGTAAAAATTTCTATTATTCTAAATAAGTTCTCTGAGCTTTGAATAACTAAATATCTCCCTACCACAGAACAATCTGCAATCATAAATTCTTCACCCTTAAATATTCAGCAATAGTATCTTCTAGACTAGATTTCTATTTGTCTTGAACCTGTTTCATTCAAAAAGAACAAAGTTTCTGCCTGAACTATTACATGAGACTTTCATAATCTCAGCTGGCAGAGTGAAGTTGGCTGAGAAGTCATTTAGACATTTGTTCTACAGACTAATGACAACATACATTTTGTCATGAGTGGATGCCAAGAGGTTATTTATTTGTAGCAGCTGTGTACTGTCATGGCCCCAACCTGGTAACATTATGGTAGACGTCACCAATGCCCTGAAGAATTTATGTCCTCCATGCTTATATCTACAAAAATCAAATGAGTGTAAATTTTAGTAATTTTGACCAAAGTAGAAGAATACTAACTGGGTACACAGGATTCTTTTTTTCCAAAAATTATAATATTTTATTCTGCATATTTTAACACTGGATTAAATTCTGCTTAGCTCATCCATTCAACAAACACTGATAGCCATTATGTTCATTGTTTTAAGTATTGGGTGATATATTACTTAGTCTAGGCATAAACAATGCTCTCTCGAGTTTTATCATGTTATAAAATTTAACTTGATTGAGAATCCTAGAAAAAGTGATTTTAAAAAACACATTTTAGAGAGATGCCATGACATGATATTTTATCATTTTGGGACATTTTTCTCTTTAACTATAACAATGCTGGAATTAAAGAATAACAATTCAATTAAAATTATTTGTGAAAGTTATGCCAACAATTATTACCACTAAATCATTTTCCCCTTCCTCTTAGGCCTACCCTCTTCCTTTTTTAGGTCAAGAAGGAAATCTTGGGCCCAGAAAAAAAATAGATTAATGAAGGCAATCATACCAGTGTTAATTTTTGTTTTTTCAACATTATAAAGTAAAATAATGTATGATAATGACATGAGACAAGTACAAATAAAATAGATAAAGGATCTGTCTTGGAGTTAAAAAAAAGTGAAGTCAAATGCTATTTCTAATACATAGTCGCTTAAATGATGTATTAGCAAACCATTTAAACTCTCTAAGACTATATTATATACAAGTTGAAGTACTATTTCCATGCCAAGCATTTTCCATATGGATAAAATAAAATTTTCTGAACTGCTCTTACTTCATACAAACCTCACACCAAAATAAAAGAAAAAAAATAGGTGAAACTACATTTCTACAAGAGAGGGAAGGGTCAGAGATTAACTAGATCTGGTTAAATTTTCCTGCAGGAGATTAAATTCATCAATTCTAATCTTATTATTAATCTTAATTCTGCTAATTCAAGTCTTGATCACCATCTTCTTCAGGCTCCTCTTCCCTCTAATAGGGAGGGCTGGAGGATGGAGTAATAACACCCCCTCTAATATCTTCCTTCAGAGAGGGAAGAAATTGGACTTTTGCTTACTCCACTTTGCATCTGCTGCTCTGCCAGCTTTCAATCCATTAAATAGGATGCCTCCACATCCAGTACTCCTTAGTCTCTCCGCTCTCACCATTTTCCTACCTTCTTTTGTGTGTTAGCTACCCCTATTTGATTGTAAGCTTCTTGAGGGCAAGGACTGTCCCTTTTTATTAATTGTATGTACTTAAATGTTTATTGGATTGGGTTGAATTGAAGGTAATATTGAGCTGGACATTAAGGACTCTATATAATTTCAAGAACCAAAAGGATAACAATGAACATACAATTATATGAACAATGAATTATGCAACCAAAGTAGCACAGTGGGGAAAAAAATATTCTGGCTTTGGAATTAAAGGACCTACATTTAAATCTTTCCTCTACTTTACTACCTACATGACCTTTGGCAAATTACTTAATCTCTCTGACTTCCTCATTTGTAAAATGATGGGATTGGACTAGCCTCTAATATTCTCTTCTAGTTATAAAACTGGATAATCTTTTGAGGGGAGAAATTATAATCAATGGCAAGTAGTCCAGTTAGTTTTGATTAGGGAGTAAGGGAAAGAAAAATTCTATTAAACTAGAAATACAGAGTAGCAGCAAACTGTAGAAAACTTTGAATGTGAGGCTGAAAAACTTGAATTATATTTATGTACTCTTGAAAAACTGTCAGTCGTCTTGAGCAGAAACATGACATGTCCAAATATGTGTATAAGACAGATTAATCTAGCATTTCTGTAAAATGGATTGGAGAGAGGAGAGATTGAAGACAGGAAAACCAGCTAGAGGGCCACTGCACTAGTCCAGATGAAAGGAAATTAGATCCTAGATTAGTGGCGTGAATGAATGTTATAAACACAATAAATTTCACAGAGAATCCTTTAAGATAAGAAATTCTCCTGGACAAAATACTTTCTGTAATAAAACAATTTAGTAGAGTACATGTGGTTAAGCTTTGAAAAGTATAAAAATTTCTGTGTCAAACAAACTCATTATTTACTTAATGTTAGTTTACTATAGTTTCAAATACTTTGTATGTGATATCTAATTTGATTTTCATATTGTCTTGTGATAAGCAAATAATAAAAAATTAGAAATGTTTTTATCCCTAATTTAGAGATAAGTAAGTTAAGATTGTGAGAGGTGAGATTATTTGTTGAGCATATATAACCAGTAAGTGATATAGCCATAACCAAGGCTTTCTGGTTCTACCTTGAAAGTCCTTTCCATTACACTATTCTATCACTCTGATAGACATATCATCTTGGCAAATGGCCAAATATATAGTGAGATCTATAAGTAGCTTTATAGTTATTAGTTCTAGACAAAAAGCAAAATCATATAGATTTGTTTTTTCCAACTCCTTCAATGTTGTTATTTAATGGCATAAAATCTTTCAGGTAAAAATCATAAACTTAAAAGATTCAATATATTACTATGAAGCTCATCCATGTCAACAAACAGGAAAAATATGATGAAACAATTATTTTTGTACTGTTGCAGTATTTTGGAAAAAAGCTTGAACAATATTCTACAATGTATGTCAATGCAAAAAGCAAAAGGATAAAATAGATGGAAAAGAGATGGAAAAGTATAATGAGTAACAACAACTATAAAAATACCTTAGCTCTCTAAGGTATTATAGAATTTACTAAGAACACTAAGGTTTTTTCATAATTACCTTATATAGAAAAGTCACATAAGTATTGTAATTTTATAGATAACATTTTATAGATTTTTAAATAGATTTTATAGATAACAAAACTAAAGCTTGGGCAGGTGAAGTGGCAAATAAATATACAATTAAACTATGCTACATAAAAGAGAGACACCAGAGATTATTAGTATGTTGGAAAATTAGGGAAGGACCTGGACATTATATTATACCTGGAATTTAAAGAGTCAGAGAAATAAAATTTTAAAAATAGGAAATGATATAAACAAAGAAATGAAGATGAAAAAGCTTCTAAATAAAGATTTCCTCAGTCTAAGCTCACAACATTATGGAGCAAAACACTATGGAAGTGAAATAATTTGTCAGCCTATCAACAAGTAATCAGTAAGTACCTACCGGGTGACAGATACAGGGACTAAGATTTGTTGCTATAAAAATAAGAAATAAAAGTTCCTGCCCTAAAAGAGTTTATAATCCAAGGAGAAAGAACATGCAAACAACTATATACAAATAAGATACACACATTATAAATTGTAGATAAGCGATGGAAAGAAGGCACTAGTATTAAGAGAAATCAGGAAAGTTTGGGAAATGATACTGATTAAAACCTCCACTAAACCTCAACTGTAATACCTCACTATGGTGCTATTTTGGGTTAGCATGCACTAAGGCTGTATATGTCAGTGGAGCATAACCCTGGATAGATTCCAATAAAGAAGAAAGATTTTAAATATGAGTCTGACAATAGATTTATGCCAATTGTCTAAGAAATCAATCACCATAATTCTAATTCATAAGATAATAAAATTAAATGATTAAATGTTGCCTAACTGACAACCATCAAGTTATGAATTAAGTAGTCACAGCAACTCATTAAACTCTCTAGTAAAGCACAGTGTGCGATCTGTATTTGGAGAGAGAGTGTCCATAAAGATAAACATCATAGATCCTGGAGTCAATATTCACTAAAAATTTCTGGCTTCTCTCAGGTAGTTGATATAAGGAGCTTCAGGCAACTCATTTCATTAAAGCTCTAAGTGGGTACTTAGGAGTAGATAGTAAATTGTAAGAATCACATGAGATAAAACAGATTTCTGACTAAAGCAGAAATCCTACTCCTCTGTACCCAGTTAACGGAGATATAGAAATAGACAATGATATAGCAAATGATTATCTAAGCAACAACAGATCATTAAGTAGCTAGTCTAATATTTTCAACAATATTCACAAGGCTTTAACTGATATTGTATGATGGGCATATATTGAAAAATGCTTTTCAAAGATTGACATGTATGCATTTTGGCAAGGCAATCAGGGTTGTGACTTGCCCAGGATCACACAGCTAATAAGTGTCAAGTGTCTGAGGCCAGATTTGAACTAAGATTCTCCTGACTCCAGGACTAGCTCTCTAATCACTGTGTCGCCTAAGCTGCCTTCAATATGCATTTATTTCAATAAAAAAATAAACTCTCATCTATGAAGTCTGTTATGATTTTATAATTAGAACAATTGACAATGGTTTGTTTAGAAACACATCAGGAGGAGGCAAAGTTTGTCTGGTGCTGTGCAGTTCATAAAAATCTCGTTTGAAACTTGATTTAAGTTCTATCACAAAATCTTTTCTGCCTACTGGGTGAAAGCAAATCATCTCTGTTTAGTATGACAGATTTTATTCCCTGGATACATTCAACAAAAGTGTCAGATATGCAAGAAGACAATATCATTGCCAGGTCTATGATGGGCTTTCTGTGGGAAGTGATATCTTTCTATGAAAGAGTCTTTGATGAGTCTTTTACATTTTAAAATCTATATGTACTTAATGCTGTAATATGTGCATGCACCTATGTATTATGTAATGTATGTGTACAAGGGGGTCTGAATGGAGTGTTTGTATGTATACATATATACAGACACACACACATATATATATGTTGTGTATATACATACACACACACACACACATATATATATATATACATATATATATATATATACACTGAAATGCTGAAGGGCACTTCTACATGATGGTATAGCTATCAAAGTATTAAAGGGTAATTACTTCTAAGATACTATCGCTGAAAAAGCAAAATTGTCTATTTTTGAAGTGCTATCTACTTCTGCAATGCTACCTAATGCTTAACACTGAGCCCTCAATATCATAGGCAATGAGAGATTGAAGTTCTTTTCCCTCAACAGGATCGACTTATTTAAGCCAAGGTGAGAATGACAGTTGAATAGCATGTCTACATCTTTCAGAGAACAAGAATGTTTTCAAATAACCATTTCATCATCAGTGTTTATTCTCTTCTGTTATTATTTAGTAGTAAAAATGGACTTCAAGTTTCAATCATCATTTTTAAAAGGAAAACAAATTCTTCGGATAGCACTCAGCACATTAGAGACCAAGGCTCAGCAAATTCAAATGTAATAGAAGACCATGTATATCAATGTTTGTAGATATGATGGAATTAGATAATGGGTTTTCTTTTCCTCAAGGGTAAGTTAAAAGTAGCTCTAGTAACTCACAATAACACAACTCAGTTTGTCCCTTTTAACACCACAGGATGCAACTTTATCCATTTTCCTTTATAAAGTTATTCTTAGGACAAAATGTAGAAGTACGTGAATATTTGTCTTTTTTTTTTTTTTGAAGAAATGAAAAGCATGTATCCAGATGATTAAAAGTTCATATGTATATGCTGCCTTTAAGGTTTATAAACCATTTTGCCCAGAACCATGCTGTGAAGTTGGTAGTTGGTATTTACTGTTATGGGCAGTTGAGTAGCTCAATGGATATAGCATTGGGTCTGAAAGTCAGAGACATTCATGTTCCTAAATTTAAATCTGGCCTCAGATACTTCCTAGCTATATGATCCTGAGCAAGTCACTTAAATCTTTTGTTTTAGTTTCCTCATCTAAAAAGTGAGTTGGAAAAGGAATATCAGTCACACTACTGTAATGCCTTTTCCAAGAAAACCCTAAATGGGATCTCAAAGATGGACATAACTGAAAAACAACTGAACAACATTTACTGTTATTCCATGTTCCTCAATCTCAAGTGGAATCTGCTTATCTATATGACACTCACTAAATTAAAGTGAGAACAAAAAAAAATTAATTTGGTGTTTGGAAATAGATCATTTGGTTTTCACTCTTTGTAACTGCCATGTTCCTAGAGATTGTTCTGTGGATTAGTGACAAATCCTTTCAAAATGGTTTGGAAACAGTTTCCTTTCTAGACATGAATTCCCTTCCAACATTTCTACTGAAGTGTTTTAAGGTATTGGTTATTAAAATCTTTGCCCATAAACTTTATCTCAGACAATCAGCCTATTTAAAAGCAATTAGTTTTGTCTTTGTTTCCAAGTACCTTGCACAATTGTACCTTTGTTCAATATGCAATATGGTTCCTTTATAGCTGAGAAATAATACAACACATGCAATCATGAAGTATATATACAAAAGAAGATCTTGCAGCTAGGGTATTTATTATTTCCATTTTTCTGAGTGGTTTCTTCCACTGGCTCCTCACTCTGAGAGTGAAAAAAATTTTAAGTATTTTTATTAGTATTAAATTACTTCCAACTTCAAAACCTGCCAATTCAGCTTTGACAAATCTCTTTCCTTGCAAGACTACATGAGTAGATAGATAGATAGATAGATAGATAGATAGATAGATAGATAGATAGATAGATAGATGTAGATAGATAGATAGATAGATAGATAGATAGATAGATAGTTAGATATAGATATAGATATAGATATAGATATAGATATAGATATAGATATAGATATAGATATAGATATAGATATAGATATAGATATAGATATAGATATAGATATAGATATAGATATAAAGTGTGTGTATGTGTAAAGGGACATAGTCCTTGTAAACAAAAGATCTGAATCTGGATTCCACTACATCACTGACTAGCTACGAGATTATGAATGAGTGAATGAATGAGAAAACATTTATTTAAAGGTTTTCTATGTAACAGATATTATGCTAGGCACTGAGAACACAAAGACAAAAGTTATATAAATACTGTTTTCAAGAAGCTTACATTTGAATAGGGAAATAATGACCAATGGAAATTTTTGTTTGAGGGGTCATAGGGACAGTAATTATAGGCACAGGACAAGTAATTCTCATATCCTTTCCAAAAAACAATGGTAATATTGATTTTATTACTTCTCTCAGAGGGAAAAAAATAAAAGTGCTACTTATTTTATATATTATATTTGGCATGATAAAATAGATATCAAGATAAAGTATATATCAAGTTTAGAATATATAAGGTGAGCTTAGCATAAATTGTCCAGGACAAAGTAAACATTTACCAACTGCCTACTGAGCAATTGATTGATTCAGTGACCCGGCATAGCCTTGTGTCTTTAAATCTTAGATATGTCATATGAATAAAGGAAATAAAAATTCCAATATATATTCTTCCTGGGTTTGTTGTATAAAATACATTTTGAAAATCAACAAATGATATACAAATAGGAGCTATTATTATAATTATTTACAAATATATTATTCATATATATAATTTTATTGGTGAGGAAATTCCCTAAACCAATAGAGAACATTAATTACTCTGCAATTGAGAATATTAGACAGATGCTTGTGAGCACTGAGAATATTAAGTGATTTGCCCAAATCACAGAGCTGATACATGTTAGAGATAGGATCCAAACCTAAATCTTCCTCACTCTAAAGCCAGTTTTCTATCTTAGATTGCCTTAGTCTTAAATATACACTTAGACTGTCAATAAACAATGCTGCATATTTTACATTATTACATAAAAGGAGAATCTAGTAGCATTTATAATTTTGCTGCATACACTTTCAAACTTCATTTTTGAAGTGCTTTACAAAGTAGATTTGCATAAAAGTAGATTAGTCTTCATATTCTACCACTAATACAAATTGAAGTTTCTTGAGGATAGGAATTATTTAGAGCACATATTAATAATCTTACACCTAGCACAGTATACCCAGCAAATGAGAAATACTTAAACTTGTTGAAATTAATTGAAAGGTTGTTTTAAAAAATATTAATCCAATATATCAACCTTTAACAAAAATTCTGTTCCAAGACATTCATTTTCTCAAAAATATTATCCAGAACTTTATATATATGTATATATATATGTAATATATATATACATATGTGTGTATACACACTCCTCAGATTTGATAAATTGTATTTTACTATATATCATGCATTAAAATTTCAGAAATCCCCTTTTTCATCAAAATATAAATTCATTTCCTTATTATTACTTTACAACAAATATATTCATTATTCAATTCTTGACTAACATTGTTTTACACATCTTCTATTTTTTATGTATTATAGACTAGGAAATGTCACTACTTTCTTTTAGTCATGAGACATCAATGTTAAGAATGTTGATTTTTTTTAATAATGTAGTTCTTGGAGAAATTTTGTGCTTTTTCTGTAACTGTCAAATTATTATACATCATCTTTTCTCTTTTTCCATATTGGTATAGATAGTCTTATATTACCTGTACAGACAGCACAAACCTTTATAAAACCTAAAACAAGGCTTCAAACCTATGAACTCTGCCATTCTCTTACCACCTCCATGTTTAATAAGCTAACCTTTATTTAGTCCCTACTGAAACCTAAAGTTAAATACTAAACATTTTTTTTAAATTTCTTCAACTATAGCTTGACTAATAAAACACCATATTTCTGTATGGTCTCTTTTAAATTGAGATTTTAGGTTTTGAAGAAAATAAGAGGGATTAACAAATTTTCCTTGTCACTACATAACCAATTTCCTGAATATTAGATGACTAAAAACATTCCCAAAATGTTAATTAACAATTCTGCTAGATTTTATAACTTCTCATTTTCTTTTAGATAGTTCGAATGTTTTGGAGACACCTGACTAAAAGCTTCAAAACTACCTTCTAATCAACATTTTCTGTGTGAGTTGAGTAGTTATTTTGTAATATTGCTTTTAGGAGTATAACTTGATTCTCTTGATTTTCCTGGATTTTTATAATGTGGCTACTTTCAGATTGTTAGAGAGGACCATACTGATTGAAAAAACTTATTTACCTTCCTTTTGAAGAGAGAATTAAATAATGGTAAAGAATAAAAGAATAATATAAGCTTAGATCCTGTGAGGAGTTCATTTCAGCAATTCCAGGGCCTGCTCATATCTTTACATGTTGTATTGGTGTACCTTCACTAGCCTACAATGTCACACAGGTGAAAGTGTAAGTTTCCAGACCATTAAACCCTATATCCTCCCAGTATATCACAATTAGAGAAACACCTGGGCTAAACAGCAGTGTACCTCCACTGTGAAAATTAAAGGTGTGCTCAACTATCTTCAACTATCTTAAAAGTCTCTTTTAAGTCGGATGATCATGGGAATCAACACAAGGCTGTTACCTGATACAGGTGGATCCAGTAGTTTAGAACCCTGCAACAAAAAATGTTTTGCATTATGGTTTTTGGATGGGTTGGGTTAACTTCAAAGCAAAGTTATACATATTTAGTTTACAAAATCACAGGATTTTTGTATTGGAAGAAAACTCACAGACCTTCTACTTCAAACCACATCTGATAATTTTTACCATTATTCTTTATATAACACTTTAAATTTTAGAAACAAAATATTATCTTATTTTCTCCTTATAATAACCCTGGGAGCCATTTATTATCATCCACATTTTGCAGAAAAGGGAACTGAGGCAAACAAAGGTTAAAAAGTAATCTAGTAAATATCTGAGGTCACCTAATCACCACCTAATCAAATATTATTTTTGTAATTATCTAGCTTGAAGATCTCCTATGTGTTAAAAACTCAAAATTTAAAAACCCAATAATAATTTGCAATATAATACTTTGTTGATGAGTAACATATATTCCAAGACCTCTGGATTTCGATGCAATAAACATGAGTTCAAATCTCAGTTCTGCCCTCCATTGTTTATGTGATCCTGACTTTCAACATTTCATCTAATCTCTCTGAATCTTTCCAACAAATATAAAAGGAAAAGGATAGGCGTTTTAAAGAAATGCTTTTAGTGTTAATACTTCTAGAAACATTTTTTAGCAAAAGAGTTTGAAACAAAATTTTTAAAAAGCTTATTAACTAGAAAGGATTTATGCATACCTAAGGCACTGCAGTAACTTTTTTTTGGTGGGCAATTATATCTATTGTAATGTCTAATGAATAATACAGATCCAGGTATCTGGGTTTTCCCCTTTTATTCTTCAAGATAATTAACCTCCAACTTCATTTCTCCTCCAATAAAATAATGAATTAAAATAAAGTTTAAAAAATGTTCTGTAAGACGTATGCACACCAAGTAAGTTAATATTGACTACTAACAAAAGAAAAAGAACAAAGGATTCAATACTCAGAAAAAAGCACTCATTTTAAACTATGCAGGTTTATGTCAAGATTTCTATCTAGCAGGAGGCTAAAAACCTCAGTTCTGTCTACCTAAAGAAAATCATTTTGTAAAGGGATACAGTTCCCAAATTTCTTGAAAAACAGTAAGACATTCATTACAAGCAAAATATGAACATACAGAATAACATTAAGACCATGACTAAATGCCTGTGGTCAAATTGAACCCGACTGACAAATTCAGTCAGTCCAATTCACCACAGTTTATCTGTACAGCTGAGCCCATGGCAAGCTGGGAATCAGACAGCCTGCAGATTAGGAAAACTGCCCCCCAACTAGTAAATTAAAATAAAATAACATTTTGCATACACATCAAATTCATTCATGCAGTAGATACACAGAAAGCCTAGGTGGAACAATAAGATGGCAGAGACATTGATTGTGTGTTTGATCTAAGTAGTAGCTCTCAGAAGGTTGAACATCATGAGGCAAATCTGCAAAATGAAAGATTGAGAGCATAAAAAGCCCAATGAAAAAATATTGTTTGCTGACCGGTTTCCCAGCCCTACTCAAGGATGAGTATGCTAGAGATTTTACAAAGTCGAGTTTTTATCTCTTACAAATTTATCAAAAGAAGAGTCATCCAGACATAAATGTTTAAGAAAAATTACAGCTCGAGAAACCAAGAAGATAAGAAAGAAGTAAGGTCCTTTGTTCAGTCTTAAAGTCTAAAAATGATTAAGGACTAAAATGAAAAGGCTAAAATGAAAAGAACTAAGTCAGTCCTACTATGTGCAAAAACTGTGTTAGATGCTGTACATTACCACTTCTCTGAGCATCTCTTTTATTAGAGCACTAAAGAGAGACAAAATTTGGACCCTAATGTGTAAATCAGTATTGATACCAGGCTAGGCATGGAGATGTGCTAGAGGGAAAGATAAATAGGGAGGGGTGGCAAAATGGAGGAGCATGCAGGGATTCTGCAACCTCTCAAATCCCTCATTTAAAGTAATTGTCTAATCACATAGATGCATTCAGTTTACCCTGAATGTGACTTTCTACCCTGAGTTGTAGGAAAGTGATATATCTGCCTTTTCCTCTTCATTTAGTCCCTGATTTAGAAGGTATTTGTGGTTGTTACACATCTTGCTGAATTCCTGAAGAGCTGCTGATAAAACCCTTTTGCTTTCTGCAAGATACTATTTCTATCTGTAATTACTGTTCCATAATTGTTCCAAAGAAGAAACATCTGTTGTTGCTCATTACCATTTTCTTCTCGCTTCCTTATAGCTTTTATGTACTTTGAAAGTATCTGGGATTATATTATTACTTTTTTTTTTTCAAAATGCCTTCCATAGAAGTCAATTAACACTGCTCAAAAAACAATCCAAATGAAAACATGGACTATTCAGGGACCTAAAAAGTAGGACAGTGTTTTGTTGTTTGGTTTTTTTTTTAATTTGGGGTTAAAAAAAAGTTTTGCTCTAGAGATTGTATCTGCAGCTTCACTTTACTTCACAGAAATGATTCCTCAGTTCAGGAGAATTGAATTGAGGTTTTCTATCTCTAAGTCCAGATATCCTTGCTATAGAACATCTGAGCAAGTGACTTTCTTGTCATTTTTATTTTCATATGTCAAATAAAGGGAAATTTATACATTTACACCAGGAAAGATACTAACGTATTTTTAAAACTTGTTTGAGGAACAACTGCTCCTGATAAGAATCTACAACTTCTATCATTTAAATTGGTGTCAATGCATAATGTGTCAATAGTTCCATAAGATGTTTAACAAGCAAATGTGAAATCATTTTCAATTATTAACATAGCAATTTTTAGATGCTGTTCATTTCAAACATTTGTACTTTGTTACCTAATGGATTAATATACATGTATATGTATGTGAATAGTCACTTATTTTCTGCCCTGCATGGTTAGCTATCTTATATCATTCTTTAGAATTGGACCCTTGAGGAGATTCCACAACCAGAAGAGAGCATCAGGGACAATGGGGGAATAAAAGTCCTTGATTTTTAGTGGGTAGCTACAGGTACTCCTGTTATTATATGAAATAGTGACATTATGTTGTGAGAATTATGAAAGAAGATTTCCTTGCTATATAATAACTACTGGACTATTTACATTTAATGTAAGAGATATCATAATGCTAATGATGATTCACTCATACATAATTAATATTTCTGTAATTACAGATGACCAAAACTATGGGTAGAGATGATCAATTTTTTTTATTCATTCAATTCAGTAGAAAAGAATATCAAAAAGGTCTAATTATTTTCTTTAAAGAATGGGGGGTAGGTAAAGAAGTATAATATGACAATAAGAGAATTAATGCCAGGGACACTATTGTGTATTGAATAAACCATATAAATATTGTTGTATTAAAGAGAGCAACTGTTAAAGTTGCCAAGTATATGTTGGTTTTGATGTTGTTTCTTTTTTGTACTCAAAGTAGATCATGACATTAGGAAGGTGCTATCATAAGTTGTGGGTGATTTAGATTTAAGTGAGGGAGGGCTGTACAAAGTCATCCAGCCTCATTCTTTCTTCTAGAGCTCCTTAAACCAGTACCAAGACATGGATCAAAACAATTGGTGATGGACCAGATGCAGGGAAAGACTTTGGCTTTTTTAAGCTCTTTCCCAGATCTCAGTTTGTCTGGGACAATACCCAATTAGTGATTAAGACTAGATAAGAAATGAGGTAGAGAATGGCCTCTTTTACATAGCCAAAAACAAGTCATAACACTCTGGTTTTTCTTCAGATTGCATAAATCTTTCACCTTTTACACACACAAAAAAAAAGCCATATCAATTAAAAGAACTAGAGATGTGTAACAATTTCTGCCATAGAGTCACACTATAATAAAGAAAGAGCCATAATCTTGAAAAGTGACATGAATTCAAGACCTTTCACCATCTAGTCTGTCCCTTTCCAAACCATTTTCAAATACCCCAGGTTATAATTTTTTTTAATTGTCTTTTTAAACTTTTTAAACTATGGTGCCTCAAACTAAATAAAAATTCTATATTTGGCCTGACCAGGACCTATCACATCATTGTTCTTAAAAGCTGTGCCTCTTTTAATGGAGCCAAAAATTTCATTAACTTCTTTTGCTTAAAGCACAAGCAAGTACTAGTGTCAGAAAGTGTCAGAAAAATTAGAGTTCAAATCTTACACTTAATTGTATGATCCTGAACAAGTCATTTATCCTGTCACCCTCATTTTTCTCAACTGTAAAACAGGAATGATACCACCTACCACAAAGGGTTTTTGTGAGGAATACGTAAAATAATTTTAACATGCTTAACAAAATCTAGCACATAGTAACTTCCTAATAAATGCTTGTTTCCTTCTCCCTCTTGCATTTACATCAAAGTGCTGACCCATATTGAGCTTGTGGATCACTAAAACCCTCAATCTTTTGTAAACAAACTTCTACCTAATCATACCTCCAACATCTTATATATATGAAATTGATCTTTTGAACTCAGCTTTTTTATATAAAGCTGTATAAAGCTATACATTTATTCCTATTGGATTGATCCAATTAGATTGAGCTCAAAAGATTGAACTCATAGAGCTCTTTTTGGATAATGAATTTATCATACAGCATGTTATCTTCATGTCACCTGCAAACAAATGGGTATGACATTATCCAAATTATTGATAAAGATATTAAAGATATTAAAAAAATATAGAGCCAAGCACAAATCTCTAGGATATTCCCCTGGATATGTCCTGCCCAATTGACATCTGGATATTTTAACAATATGTAAGCACGACCAACAACTAAAGTGATTGGCAGAGACACAAAGAAACAGAAATAAGAATTTATTTCTTTTATTATTTTATTACTATTATTTCTTTTATTATTTTATTACTATTTATTATCACAAAGTTAAAGAATAAATATGATAGAATAAATTGAGTTATAGCCCAAGTTGGAAAGACTTGATTTCAACTTTCACCTCTGACACATACCAACTATGTGACCTTCTAAAACTACAAATTACAGAAAGCAGAAGCTACACTACATTCATAGAGAGAGTTTTTTAAGATTTCTTGAAATCAATGAAATCACTGCTCTGGTAAAACAACAAAGCAGATTAGATAAGCAAGAGCCAACCTTTAGCAAAATCCAAAAATTTTTAATGAAAATACAATAAAGTGGAGATTGTTTTTCAGTGAAAAAAAATGGCCAATTTTTAAAAAGACAATGTAATGAAATGTAATGTGGTAGTAACATGGATTCATCAAAAATAGAACATGTCTAACTAATCTCATTTCCCTTTTTTAAATTAAATGTTTTCAACAGCAAAGCCTTTGAAAGCTCTGTTACCTTACCTTTTTTAGAATGATCCAGCAATATGCACTAGATGATAGTATTTTAGTTCAATTCAGAACTGCCTAAACTACTGAACTAAAAGAGCAGTCATTATTGGATCACTGTCAACCTGAAGAAAGGTCTATTAGGAAGTTGCCCCCCACATTGATCTGTTCTTGGCCCTTCTCTGTTCTGCATATTTATTAAGGCTTTGGATGAACATATAGATGTCATGATTATCAAATTTGAGAACCACGGCTAAGACACTGGGTAGCTGTATCAAGAAGCAAAAAAATCCTCATAGGCTAGGAAAATGAGACAAATTTAATAAGGTGAAATTGAATAGAGGTAAATGTTATATCTTAAATTTGACTTCTAAAAGTCCACTGAAGAAGCATAATGAGAGGAAATGTGAGTAGAACAAGAACAAGTGTTCATTAAGCATTTACTATGTAGCAGATACTGTATTTTATAAATATTACCTTATTTGATTCTTAAAATAGCTCTGTGA
Source organism: Sminthopsis crassicaudata (assembly GCF_048593235.1). Taxonomy (NCBI): domain Eukaryota; kingdom Metazoa; phylum Chordata; class Mammalia; order Dasyuromorphia; family Dasyuridae; genus Sminthopsis; species Sminthopsis crassicaudata. Next base: position 426,181,890 of record NC_133619.1, read on the forward strand.
GTAGATATTATTATTATTATCCTCGTTTTAAAATTGAAGAAACTGAGACAGAGATTTTCCCAGAGTTGCACAACTAGTAAATGTCTGAAGTTGATCTGAACTTGGGTTTTCCTGACTCCAAGCTCAGTACCATACTCACTGAGTCACCTAGTTCTCTATCTCCATATATTCATGTGAAGAAGGCTTGGGTTTCTTAATGGAGGTAACTTACTATGAATCCTGAGCAAACTAACCATGGCAGCCAAAATTAAATAATACAGTAATAAAAGCATAAAGCTAACAAAAGAAGTTATGTGAGTTACAAAATGAAGTAGAGAGCAAAATAATATCAGTGGGGGACCTTAGCCTTTTCCTCTAAGACCTAGATAAATTTAAGCACAAAAAAAAAAGCAAGAAAGAAAGTTAAGGAGTTAAATAGATTTTTTAAAAAGATAGATATGATACTCTAGAAAAAAATTAATGAGGATAGGAAGGAATATACATTTTTCTCAGTGCTATATTCTACTTACATAAAATTTATTCATGTATTATGTCATAAAACCTCATAATAAAATGCAGAAGGGGAGAAATATTAAATGCATCCTTTTCAGATCATGATGCAATAAAATGTGTGTAATAAATGGCCATGGAAAAACTAAAAAATAATGGAAACTAATATAATCCTACATAATGAGTGGGTCAAATGTCAAATTATAGAAACAATTTTAAAATTTCATCACAAAAAAACATACAAAAAATTATGTAGAAGACAAAGCAAGTCTTAAGAAACCTTTTATATCTCTAAATGCTTACATGAATAAAATAGAGAACGAAGAGATCAATAAATTGAGCATATAACTAAAAAAGCTAGAAAAAAGGCAAATAATTAAACATCAAATAAGAAATTCTAAAAATCAAAGGAAAGACTAACAAAATTGAAAGTAGGAAATTGCTCGAATGATTAAGCAAAACAAAGAGATGGTTTTATGAAAACAAGCCATAAAATAGATAAATCTTTACCTAATTTATTTTTTAAAAAAGAACAGCAAATATTTAGTATCAAAAATGAAAAGGGTAAATTCATCACCAATGATGAAAAAAATCAAAACATAATAATGAGCTACTTTGTCCAAATATATGGCAATAAACCTGAAATCTAAATGAAATGGATGAATATTTTAAAAAATATAAATTGCTCAGATTCACAGAAAAGGAGATAAAATATTTAAATGTCCTTTTTTAGGAAAAGAAATTGAACAAGCTATCAATCAACTCCCTAAGAAAAAATCTCCAAGGTCAGTTGAACTTACAAATAAATTCTACCAAACACAAAGAATTAATGCCACTACTATATAAAGTATTTGGTAAAATAGGAGAAGAAAGGTGTCCCATCATGACACAAATATGGTATGCCAATACCTATAACAGGAAGAGCCAAAATGAAAAAAAATTATATGTCAATTTTAATGAATATTGTTGCAAGCATTTTACATAAAATATTAGCAAAGAGATAGCAGCAATTCATCATGAGTTTAATATACTATAATCAAGTGGGATTTATACCAGAAATGCAGGAACAGTTCATATTAAGAAAACTATCAGCATAATTACATCAATAACAAAACTAAAAAAATCATATGATTACCTATGAAGAAGCCTAGAGAGCATAGGAAAAAGTAGACTTTTCTAAAAAATAATAAGCAGTATCTATTGAAAATCATCAGCAAAAATTACATACAAGTGGAGTGAGCATTTCCAGAAAGATCAGGAGTAAAACAAGGATGCACATTATCATTACTACTATTCATATTGTACTAGCTTTAGCAATAAGAAGGAAAAGAAATTTAAGAAATTAGAATAACCAATGAGGAAACAAATTATATGATAGCATACTTAAAGAATCAAAGAGAATTAAATTAAAAACTGCTTGAAAAAATGAACTTTTGTATAGTTGCAGGATATAAAGTAAATCCACATAAATCTCAACATATGTACAAAAATATTTTAGCAGATTTTTTTGTGGTGACAAAGAATTGGATGTTAAGGGGATGTCCATCAATTTGGGAATAGCTGAATAAGATATGATATATTAATATAATAAGATACCATTGTTCTATAAGACATAATAAGCAGATAGATTTCAGAAAAAACTGAAAAGATTATAAATTGAATTGATGCTCAGTAAAGTGAGCAGAATCAGTATACTGTATATAGTACACAGTATAGCAACATTATATGATGATCAACTATGATAAACTTAACTCTTCTCAGCAATACAATGATGCAAAACAATTTCAAAAGACCATGATGGAAAATACAATCCACATCTAAAGAAAGAACTATAGAGTCAGAAAGCAGATAGAAGTATTCTATTTTTACTTTGTTTTTTGGTTTTTTCTCATGTTTTGATTATTCTTTCACAATATGACTAATGGTAATATTTTTAACATGATTGTATATGTATAATCTGTATCAGACTGTTTACTGTCTTGAATAAGAGGAGAGAAGGAATCAGGTCAGAGAGGCAATTTAGAACTCAAAAATTTACACAAATAAATGCTGAAGACATCTTTACATGTAATTGGAAAAAAATAAAATATTATTAAATACAAAAATATTTTAATGACTTCACACAAAAAAAAAAAAGAATATATATGTTGCTATGTAAAAAGGAATTAGAAGGAATGTATGAGTAAAACTTGTTCTGCTTAAGCCAAAAGGATGTGATTAGGGAAAAAAACATGATAGAAAGAATACATAAAATTGGGGGGAAGGGGAGTTTTTTTTTTTTTTTTTTTTTTTTTTTTTTTGTGTGTGAATATCATTTTCTTGTTGCACAATAAACATTAGAATCCGAAGGTACATGCAACCTGGGCAGACAGATTGTAGTGCTAACAATTTACATTCCCCTCCCAGTGTTTCTTCTCTGGGTGTATCTACCTCTGTCCATCATTGATCAACTGGAAGTGAGTTGGATCTTCTTTATGTTGAAGATTTCCACTTCCATCAGAATACATCCTCATACAGTATTGTTGTTGAAGTATACAGTGATCTTCTGGTTCTGCTCATTTCACTCAGCATCAGTTGATTTAAGTCTCTCCAACCCTCTCTGTATTCCTCCTGCTGGTCATTTCTTACCGAGCAATAATATTCCATAACTTTCATATACCACAATTTACCCAACCATTCTCCAACTGATGGACATCCATTCATCTTCCAGTTTCTAGCTACAACAAAAAGAGCTGCCACAAACATTTTGGCACATATAGGTCTCTTTCCGCTCTTTAGTATTTCTTTGGGATATAATCCCAGTAGTAGCGCTGCTGGGTCAAAGGGTATGCACAGTTTGATAACTTTTTGGGCATAATTCCAGATTGCTCTCCAGAATGGCTGGATTCTTTCACAACTCCACCAGCAATGTATTAGTGTCCCAATTTCCCCACATCCCCTCCAACATTTGTCATTATTTGTTCCTGTCATCTTAGCCAATCTGACAGGTGTGTAGTGGTATCTCAGAGTGGTCTTAATTTGCATTTCTCTGATCAGTAGTGATTTGGAACACTCTTTCATGTGAGTGGATATAGTTTCAATTTCTTCCTCTGAGAATTGTCTGTTCATATCCTTTGACCATTTATCAATTGGAGAATGGTTCGGTTTCTTATAAATTATGGTCAGTTCTCTATATATTTTGGAAATGGACCTTTGTCAGAACCTTTGTTTTTTATTTAATCTCTTACATAGGATGTAGTTATATTGGAATATTGCTGTGGTATTGGAAATGATGAGGTAATTCATTTTGAAAAACATGTAAAGACTTGGACCTATGAAGAAAGATACTGTCTACCTTCAGAGAAAGAGATCATGAGTAGAAATATGCTTAGTATGTCTTACACATATGTATAAGATTGTATATATGTGTATGTTTATAGATATTCATATGTATATATATATATATATATATATATATATATGTGTGTGTGTGTGTATTTATTCATATTTAATTTCACCCTTATTGGGAGAGGGAGGTTAAAGTAAAAAATGAACCGCAAAGAACAAAAGAAAACCTACAAGGAAGCAAAGAAAAGCTAGATAGCCTGGAAAAACAATGTAAAGTAGTTATTTTATAGGTTTTCTTCATATGGATTTTTTTTTGTTTTATATTTATTGAATCATCTCATGTTCTGCTATGTATATGAATATTTTTTCTTTTCTCATTTTTTATTTGTTTAGAATAAATTGAACATTTTTTAAAATAATGAAAGATGAGTGAATAACATTTTGGCTAAATATAAAGAAAATCTATTAACAAGAACTATCGAAAAATGGAGGAGAATATCTCAAGAGGTAGTAAGTTTCCCACTTTGAGGATCTACAAGTAAGACTTGTTAAGAATGCTTTTATCAATCGATTAAAAACATTTGATAAATACAATTCTATGCCTAGAAGTACACTAAGTACTTAGATGACAAGACAACAACAACAAAATCACCAAGCATTTCCCTCAGAGAATTTACATTCTATGTTAAAATGGAAGTAGAAAACAAAAAAGTACATATCAAAATATATGTGCAAAATATGTATATACAAATTATATACAAATTGAACACAAGATATTTAATTGAGAGGAATTACTGAGTGTGAGGAGAGGGTACAGGTGAAGAGCAGCACTCAAGAAAGCTTATAGAAGGTGACATTTGAGCTTATATAAATGCTAGAAAGATAGATTGGAACCTTAGTGTAAAAGACTTTAACATATATGTTTAACATAGAGGTATTTTAGAAATATCACTTCAGAGAAGGGAGAGATAAGACAGGTAAAAATCAATTAAGAGATTACTGTAATAGTCTAGGTAAAATATAATAAGGGCTTTAACTAGGGTGTCCTTTTTATAAATGGAAAGAATGAAATATATGTGAGAAATTTTATGGAGAAAGAATTAGCAAGACTGGCAACTGATTAGACATGAGGGTTAAGGGAGAGTACAAAGTCAAGGATGACTCAGGTAGTTAACCTTTGTGACTGAAATGTCCTAGACAGAGTAAAGTTATAGAGTTATTGCTCAGAATGTATGTTAGATAAGATCATCTCTAGATCTCAATCTCTGAATATTTGTTGAAATTCTGAAATTCTCCAATAATCACCTTTATTGGTAGACATATCACTGATGGTATGAAAAATATCTTCTCAAGATGTATACTATAAAGTAAATGAGAAAATATATCTGCACTTGCAAGAATCATTTCCCATTTTATTTAATTTACCTCAAGCTTATTTTTTGTATACCATCCAGATATGACTAAGATTTGTTTTCAAGGAATTCTGAAGTGTAAAATCAACTTTTGCCATACCACAGTTTTCTCCCTTAATTATGTAAATATGTTATGTATCATTTAGTTTTCACTTACATTGGTGCAGATTCGCTTAAAACTTAGCCCTATCCAAAAATTGCCTGATGTTTGTTCAAAAATCTTCAAATCTTAGAAAGACTTTAAACAAATTTTCAGTAAGTTTGTGTTATTAAGAACTCAAATCAAAACATTATCAGGCCACTACTAGAGACTCTAGCTCAACAGTATTTTTTGATAAATGTTTTTTTTTACTAGTAGCTCCTTAAGCTACTCTAATTTTCAAGTGTTATTTCATGTTATCATTTACTATTCCTAAATTTAAAAGTAAATACTGTAAACCAAAACAAATGCTCTATTGAGGAAATGTAGGTCTTTTTCCCCCAAAGATGAAAAGAACCAAAGAATAGAAGGCAGTTATACAGATTTAAATCTCCCTTTTTCCTGAAAGAGAAGAAAATCAGAGGAAGACAATGTCTGTGAAATTAAAGAAAGTTTTTTTATAAAGCACTGAAGAAAAAAAATAACACGTGCATAGGTATTATCCAGCCTGTTCTGAATAGAACACGAGATAATAGATGAAAAGAATTTATATACCTTTTAAATAAAGGAAGATAAGAAATTTGAGAGGAAAGGTGGACTTAGAAATATCAGTATTATCCACCCCCAAGAGGAAAGGAAGTAAGAAATTCCAAATTTCAAGCCTATGGCTGAAGCCATCCTTATTGATTAGCAGCTTGATAAGGAAATATCTCAAAAAAGGGATAATTTTTAGAGCACTCTTATCAAAGTCATGGAAGTCTCTGGAAATAATGTTGTCTCCAAAGTCCATAAAGTCTTTGAAGACAGGAATATCTCTTGAGGTTCATAAACCACCAAATGATTCAGGGTCTCTTCAAAACTAGAAAGGGTTTGAATGGCTTCAGAATTGCTGATTTTCTGCACTTCCAGCTAGTTTTATTCTCAGTAACCCAAAATGTCAGCAAATATAACCAGTCTTCACACAGTTCTTCTTGTTACCTGGATAACTGAGCAGGGGTGAGAGGTGGGGACTTAACCAAATCAAAGTATCCATTTTCATAACACATATTTTCTAGATGTTTTTACTTTCTTCTGAATATCCATATGCTGATAATCAAGAAATATTCTGAATGTTTTATATATTATATGATTCCATTCTGTTAAAATATATTACATTCATTTGGATCTTAACTATTCAACTGAATTTCATCTATTTATTTTTGCTAATTTCTGATTAGTTTGATTTTTTGAACTTATAGATGTTTAATTTATCAGCACCAGTCATATATAATTCAAATTACATTAAATTATCTATAATTCAAAGGCTTATGATAGTATTCCAAAATATTAATAAACATCTCTAGCATGATGATTAGAGCAAAAAATAGATTGTTTACTTTGTGTTTTCCGTCTCTAAAAGAATATTTGACATTTGCAACCCTTTCTTTACTGAGATTTTAACACTCAAAACTTATTTTAGATAATGCTGAGATTGTTATATTTATGGTCAATTCCATTGTAAAACAGTTGGAGAGCTGGCCTTAGAGTAATAAGGAATTAAATTCAAGTCCTGTCTCTGACTGACACAAACCAGCTATATGGCACATGCTTAAGCATCTTCTAAGTATCTTCTGGCATATCTCCAAGAGTATATGTTATGGGTAAATTGCCCAACTGAATAAATGAATAGATTTCCCATACTGGGAGGTCTCCACAGTGACAAAATTACATGTCCAAATACAAAACCCCTCAAAAAAAAAAAAAAACCAAATCACTGCCCATTATTTTCAGGATCCTATAAGTACTTAAAGAAATTCATAGTTTAAGAATCTGAAGCATCCCAAAGTAGCATCACCTCCAATTGCTCATATTACAGAAGAAGAACCAGAGACCCTGAAAGGTCTTAACTATAAATTCACTTACTAAGTTTCATACAATTTGTCATTGTCAAAGTCACTGGGAACCAAGTGTCCCAATTTCTAATTTATTGTTCCTTCCATCATACTATCTAGCTTCTCCTTAAAATTATCTTTACCATGATCCATTAAGAATTGAAAGAGCTAGAAAAAAAGTTATAGTCAGATGATTAAACTGTTAGTAACCTAAATGAAGCATTTATCTTCTCTAAGTTCTTCTATAATGTTGATCTAAGAATTTATAGTTATAATAATGATTACCCATGATTCTGCAGAACTAATGATGGAGCATACTACTACTCTTAGTCTCCCACTAGAGAAGTAATAGACTCAGTGAGATGTATATCTTTTGTATATAACTTATAATTGTATATAACTATAACTTACATGGTAATTTTAATTTAATTTTAATTAATTCTGATTATTTAATATAAGGGTTTGGTTTTGTTCCCCTCTCACATAAGGAAAGAAAAGGACAGAAAATGATTTTTTTTAATTTAATAACTAAAATTAAATTTTAAACATACACACACATATATATTGCATTTGGGCAGTATATTCATTAATTCATTGAACATTTATTTAGGACCATCTGATTGTTTAACTATGAATAGATTTCCATTGAAATTCTTCAAAATATTCCAAATTTAAATGAATTTTGTCTAAAGTCTTTTGATATTTCATACATGAATAAGCTTTCTTATTAACTATATTATAATCATGACTCCTATAAAACAAGATTCTTTGTCTTTTTAACTATTCTCAGTCAGCTAATAAAACTGTCTAAAATTAATAAAATGCATTATAACTTCACTATGAGATATCTGAGCTAATGTCTTTCATTAGTCATGGGTCATCATTGGTTCTCACTGATATTAAATCATATGAAATGTAAAATTTGACAAAACACACATTTCTGCATTTAGGGTGCTATAGTAAAGAAGAAGAGAAAGCATATTTTAAATTATTCCTATTCCTTCCCATTAATAAAGAATAATGATTCTCAATTTTCTGGCCACATGGGTCTCTACTGTAGTAGGGAGGAGGAATCCTTTACATTACTTGTGCTGAGCCCCACCTCTCAATAGTATAGAAAACAAATCTTCATTGGGAAAAATGGGAAGGACAGTACTATTTTTGGTGGGAAATCGATATAGTTAGTGGTGATTGCTTTCTGCTATTAGAACCTAATAACTGCATTTGGTGTGCTGATTTGATCCATCTTTTATATTCAGAAATGAATATAGAAAAATAACTATCCATGACAAAAAGAAAGAAAGAAAGTAGAAATCTCTTTTCCTTGTAAATTAGACCAATAATTGAGTGTAATTAATTAAAGTTTTTCAATTAACATTTCATTTTCTCTCCCTCTATACCATCACCTTCCTTATGATGAAAAGGGCTAAAGGACTGCTGTCATAAATAGGCATAGTCAAACAAAACATATGTCCACACTAGACAAGGAAGGGGAAAAGGGAAGGATGGAGTGTTATGGCTATTTATACATCATTCCAAAGAAGTAGAATCTTACACTTAAAGGTTATGACTTATACACAACCATTTAGCTCATATTTGTCATAAGCATAACTTTAACTGAAATTTAGCCAATTCCAAAGTCAACCTCAACTAATTCCTCAACCAATCATCACATTCTGACTCTCAATCTTTATGATAAAAAAAAAAACAGTAAGCTGATCATCAGGATCAAGAAAATGACTCCTAAATACTGTGCCATGCCTAGTAAATATTGAATGTTTTGTAAAATTTTGAAAAAAACCCACTATTTATTATAATCGTGAATATCAATAAACAGTATAGGTTATTTCACTAATTTTCACAGTATGTCAACTATACCACATGTAAATTGTAAGGAAATTATTTGTATAAGTGTGCATTTGACTCCTAAAAACCCAGAATTAAAATTTATCAAAGCATATTCTTATCTGATATTTTTTTATTTTAAAATCTTTAACAAATAAAACATAATAAACTAAATGGGATAATGGTGTTATAAAAGGATGTACTTGAGATCTCAGTTAATTTTTTAGAATAACAATACATAAATAAGAAGTTAAAAAATAAAATTAGTTCAAAGAAGTCTTTCTGGGAAATGTTTCCTCTAAGGTTCATAAATTGTGAACTGATAGTCAGGCTATTAGAATAGTAACCTATGAAAACTTGGCATGCATGTAAAAAGTTCATTTTTCTAATGAAATAGACCTGACAACTAAGTCAATATGATAAAAACACACAGCACCTGATTTAAAAAAAAAAAAAACAATTTTGATCATGCTGCATAGTAATTAGGCAAAAAAAAAAAAAAAGTAGCCAGTTCATATAAATGACTATAATTAGTATTGCTTTCACAAAGCCAACCAATCTTCTAGTTTTCTTCTTCTTATCTATTAAGTTTTCCAGGATCTATAATCAGCATCTTTGTCAAAAGTGTTCATTGCCATTATGTACCATTTAATTGCACTGAAACTAGTTGCTATGCCACTTGTAGAAAATTCAGCTAAATAAGGAGGAAAGTGGTAACAGGAAAGGGAATATTAAAAAAAAAATTCTGCCATTTAGTAAATTTTTTTCTCCTCTTCTCCAAATACCTGTGATTCAGAATTGCAGGCTATTTAATCAAAAGCTCTCTCCCATTGATATGACTCTGATCCTTCTTCCCTTTGTACCTCAACTCTAAACCTTCCCAGATACTTATTTTATTCTGCTCTTCCTTATTGCCTCTGGAATCCCTAGACTATTTTAAAATAATCAACCTATTACTTTTCTGGTCCTTCTACCATTTTTACTCATGGAAATCTAACTCCTTCCAAGAGACACTGCATTGTACAAGATACACCTTTTTTCATTAGTCAGTCACTAGGAGCCAGGAGGAGGAAAAAGAAAAGTATATTCCTTGCACCTTAATACTATTTGCAGGCCTTCCTTCTTTCTCTTATAGTTCAACACTCTTCTGTAAGATTTATAGCTCCTTTATAAATATCATCAAATCCTATGTAATGTTATAATAGGTAATATGTATATAATACTTTAAGCTTTGCAAGCATTTTGCATACATTATTGAACTTGAGTCATAAAACATTATTATGAGGTAAATGTTATACATTAATCCCATTTTCCAGATGAGGAATCTAGTGTGAGAGAAAAGTAGACAGCTTATGATCAAACAGCTGACACCATCTCCCTCCTTTCTCAAGTCTAATGGTTTGTTGTTGTTATTGTTTTAAATATATATTAACATAGTCTTCCTTTCCACTCCAGACTCTTGTCTACATACTTGAAAACTGTATACAATCTGAACCTGTTCTTCAAGTGGATGTCTCTCCACACATTCTGTTAGCCCCAACATCCTGCCCACCCCAGGCATTTTTCTATAGGAAAGTTTGAGAGGCTTTGCAGCACAAAATTTTAAAGGAAAGAAAAAGTCCCCAGAATGAAAGAAGCAGAGAAATCAATCAATCGATAAGCACTTACAATATGGCAGGCACTGTGCTGAACAGATAAAAATATAAAGATTGAAAAACATCATTGCTCTCAAAATGTTCATATGCATTCCTATGGGGTCATGAGAAGTGTCCATTTACATATATATAGAAATTCATAGAAATACATGGCCAGAGGCATTGTCCCTCTTTTTCTGACCAAAGTGGATCTAATATGTTTTATGGAAACCCCCAAAGAGACTCTCTTCATTGGTTGAATGGGGGAGGGGGTGTACTGCTGATCTAAGTGCTGCACTGAACCAATGTTCATGAAGCAATTGAATGAGAAAAGCCCTTAATTTCCTTAAAAGACTCAACTATTTGTTAAATGGAATGTTAAAACCTATCCATTCCTGTGCAATCTTTTTTTTCCTTCTTCCTTGAAAGCTGCTGAAAATGACTACTCTCCCTCATCTTTTCCCTAGGGATAATTTCCTTTCTAAATTGTGTGGGGAGAGTAAAGGAGGATAATAAAGGAACAGTAGGATAAACTTACCTCTTTATTTCTCTGCTTTCTTAGGTCAACAACTTCATTTCCTAACCTGTTCCTGCTATTATCTTACAAGTAAACTTTCAAAGCAGGAAAAATAAATTTAGGAATTAAAGCAAAAAGATAACCCTCTTTGTATTACACCCACAAAAGGGAAGAAATGGTACCTGTGTCAGGATTAGAGCCTTCAATGTCCCACCACAGATGGATATGCCATTTATTTGTTCTACTACACAAAATCTAGCACAATGTAAAAGACAATGATGCTCTATCTTATTTCTCAATAACTTAATATGGACCTACTCAGACCCCAGGGCTGTATCCCTCCCATTGTTAATTTTTTCACAATATTGTGCATTCAAATTTGCAAGGTGCCCCACACTATCCCAGAGATGTCCCTGTGGTCCAAGCTGAGGTTGCAATCCAACTCAGCCCCAGGTTTCCCACTTGCTATTTCTGTGGAGCTAGCCTGGAGGTGTTTGTACTTCACACTGGTCAATCATCATCCTGAGGTCTTTATCCAGGTCTGTTATGGGCCAGAACTCTGAACTTGAAACAAAGGATTCTTACAAGGAACCAAGTCAGTGGAATTGATAGAGACAATAGTTATCTAATTTAGCTGCATTCAGTATGATTGATTTAATCCTACAAGGAGATGTCATGGGTCAGAACTTGAAACTAAGTGGAATTGAGGAGACAATGGTTAAATCTAGTTTAGCACTGATTTAATCCTACAACAAATAATGGTTTTCTAGTGATATAATGATCAGTGTATACTCAATGTGGAACATATAAGCAAGAAGCCCTCAGGGCCAGAAAAGGCAAGCACATTAGAAGCTCTCAGAGGCTGAGGCAGATTCATTCCATTGGTTTGTACTCAATGTGGAGCTTATAAACCAGAAGCCTCAGCAAAGGAGATTCAGAAACATTCGGAGCGATTCAGAGGGTAGAGAAGGAGGCAGGAACTCAAGCTCAGAGAACCAAGGAGAGAGGAAGGCCTCCAGAAAACTAGCCAAGCCCCAAGTGAAGGAAATAGGACTTTGAAGGAGTCAAAAAAGGATTTGGACTTTAACACCTGGCTGTACTTGTGGTGATTACTGAACTGAAAGGAAGGCTGCTCCCAGAGACTGCAAGGAAACCTCAATAGAGAACATTACATTTTAGAGAGAACATTACATAGGTCTTTCTCTTCTTCTAGAAGACCTTGTTCTGCCCCAAGTCTTGTTTTTCACTTGTCTGTTCATCCTGACATGCAAATTTGTTCTGTTTGTGGGGGAATTCTGGAGAGTTTGAAATTTTCTGATCTACTAGGCCATCTTCCCAGAGTCTACCCTTAACTATTCTCATAAGGTAGGGAATACCCATCAACTGGCACAAAAATATGCATTTTAAGAATGAATGTTGAATTAAACCAAACTTGTTTACAAATATATTTTATAGATGTTTTATGTAGATTTTGTATCAGCTGCCTCCAATTTATAATGGAAATAAAGTTAACATCAAGACACATCTGTTTTATAAATCCTTACAGGCAAGACTGCCTACAGTTACATAGCATATCATTTTATTGCAAGTGTTTATAATTAAGAACTGCCAAATATTTAAAGTTATTAACATATAATATATTGTTATATTGTCAAAATGTAATTAAATTAAGTCTATTTGTATATCACTTTGTAAAAAATTAAAATGCTCTATAAGTATTATTATTAGCAAAATTAGTAGAACTTTTCTACATATTTAAAAGCATTAAGACATTGCCTTAACTCTCATTTCCATAAAGTTCTTATATAATATTACAAAGTAAAGTCATATATAGCTCATTAACACTGTCTCCATTGTGCATCTTTTCCTTCTGTATCTCCAGTGGACTTTGGTTTGGAAAAACTTGATCTAATAAGATGCTATTATCTTGCTCTAAGGATAAGGTTTTGAATTTTTTCACAGGGTTTGGAAGTAGAGTAGGAGGAGGGTATGATCCTTAAATTGTAAATCTCCAGAAGTCATTGTGTTCCATTTCCTTCCTGTGTCTCTCCTTCTTCCACTCCAAGCTACAAGTTTTTAAGAATAATTTACTAATAGCAATTGACTTAAAGACTTCTGAGCTATTATGATTGCAAATAAGGATTTAGCTTTCACATACCTCATGAAATTTCAATGTTCTACTTTCCAAACTGTCATATTTTCAATGTTCTACTTTCCAAACTTCATGGTACAGTTTCCCAACCAACTTCCAACTAAAATACTCCATTTAATGAAGAAATAAGCTTTCTGTAAGCCAAAAGTCTCTTTCTGCCATAGAGGATTTGTCCATTAATGACTGAATAAAAGCTTATTTAATTCTAATAAATGGAAGATATTTTGGAAACGCAATACAGGACAATTCAAATGCCTACTTTACTAAATATAATTTTTGCTCATGCTTCTTTGGATTCTACCTAGTAGGCCTTGGCTTTTAACCAATCTTTTCTTTGAGATAAAAAGATATTTCCATTGTTCACACACCCCATGTGAAGAGAGAAAAATAATAATAGGAGACATAGTGTTACAATGTTGTGTCTTATCAAAATACAAAGAAAAAAGTTTGAATATAATTTTCTTTTTCTCATTACTAGATCCAGGACCAGTGGCAAGAGAGTCAGTTATATCCAATGGTTCTCCTCAAAGGACCCCAATGATATCTGTGTCTTTGGGAAATAGAAGTCAGCCAAGTATGCTGTTAAGTGTTTGATCCCTGGCTTTCACAGAAACCATATGCCAATCCTGTAATTTTTAATTCAACCATTCAAATACGACCTTAGTGATTGATAATGATCTTCCTAACTCAGTTATCACAAAACAAAGCACTGAAAATGAGCAGTTTATCAGCTGAAATAACTGACCCAATTCTTACTGGAAGCTCATGCTGAAGGAATCACATCCCCATAACACTGTAATAGAGGAGGCAGAGTGACATTTTAAAAAGAACATATGACCTCTCAATCAGAGGACCTGGAATTATCGCTTATCTCTAACACTTCCTCCCTTACTCTTAGGCAAGTCCCTTATCATTCCTGGACCTCAGTTTCCTCATCTGTAATGTGAAAGGGCAGAGCTTAATGGCCTAATGGATTCTGGCTTATGTTCCTATGATTAAATGACCAGCAGTATGATCTCTAATAGTTCACCTTGACGATCTGAGTGAGGCTTTAATGTATCTAGCATTAATTAGTACGGCCCTAGAACCAGTAAGGATCTCCCAGATCTTCCAATTCAAATCCATGGAAGAAATGTATCGTTGCAGTAATGAAGTACTCTTTGTACTTCATTGAAATGAAAACCTAGACTAATTCTTCCTCTTGACCTGCACACAATTAAATCTGTATATTTGTTTAAGTATCCAGTTCCTTGTGACTAAATACTACTAGTCAGCCCCATAGGTTAGCAATTCTAGCTGACAAATGACTCAGTCAATTTGGAGTTTAAAATGACCAAGCACACAACTGATATCATATAATAAAAAATATATTGCCAAGGACCAAATATAGTCAAAATAATGCCCTAGTTCCATAAAAATCAGGCTGTAAGCAATTTTATCATTTTTCCATTGTTAACACATGCCTCCTGCCTCTTGCTGGTCGAGTGCACAGAGAATCAGCCAAACAACTGCAACATTCCTAAAATGTATTCAGAATTTCCTATAATAGCTTGACTCTGAATCAGCTGTCTCTCTATTGCTGTTGGCATTTACTTGCTTGGCTGCTGGATTAAATGATTTCTCACAGAGGAAGATATAATCCTCCTTTCAAGCCCCATTCACACTCTCTAGGAAACACAGTTAAGAACAACAGTATCAGCAAAGTGCCTGAACCATGTTTCCATGCAAAGATAGCTATCTTTATAAGATAATATGTGCAAAGTACTTTGCAAACCTTAAAACACTATGTAAACTCGAGTAATAATTTCTACCAGAGCTTCTTGTCTTTGAATATTGAAAAAATCAAAGCATTCATTTCAAACCTCTCTCTGTT
The DNA here is from genome assembly GCF_048593235.1 of Sminthopsis crassicaudata. Taxonomy (NCBI): domain Eukaryota; kingdom Metazoa; phylum Chordata; class Mammalia; order Dasyuromorphia; family Dasyuridae; genus Sminthopsis; species Sminthopsis crassicaudata. Next base: position 426,197,149 of record NC_133619.1, read on the forward strand.
CTTGTCTTTATCTTCCTACTTCTTCACTGGCAACTATTAGTGTGGAATAAAATGCTCTAAAAACAATCTTAATCACAAAAATAGCAATAATTCCTATTTAGACAATAAAAGTTTAGAGTTTTTTCCCAAATTATGCTATGTATTAGGTTATGCATGTATTAATAATTCTATTTTACAGTTGAAGAAATTAAGGATTATAGAAATTTAGGTAATCAGCAGGGTCACAGAGCAAGAATGAATCAAATCAAGATCTGACCCCAGATCACACACTCACTCAAACTATTGAGAGACAAACAAAGGGATAGAGAGACAGAGAGAAAGAGACAGAGAACACAAACGGGATAGATAAAAATAGAAATACATGAACCCAAGATGTGATAATTTGTCTTCCTGACTAGCAAACAATAATCATTGTTTAGATAGAGATAGAGACTGGACCCATGCTTTCAGTGATATAAGGAATTTCTAGTTGAAGAAAATATTGGCTTGCTCTTGATAATTTATATTGTAGTTCAAAGCTACCTAGAGCACTGAGAGATTAGGTATTAGATTTAGATATTAGATATTAGGTATTAAATATAGGCAAGATGTGAATCAAGTTCAAATCTAGTATTGTATGTGTATGCATATATATATATTATATAGATATAATATATATATTTTATATATATCTATATAATATATAGATAGATAGATAGATATATAGATATATATATATATATTTATATATATATCTCCAAAAGTAAGCCTCAATCAAAGATAAGTCTATGGTCAGAAATACAAAATGTAAACCAATTCTATGTTCAAGGTATATGTGCATAAATATGTGTAAAATGTGTGTATTTACACATATATGCATATATACATATATACATATATATATATATATATCTGTATGTATAGGTATACACACACTCAATATACATATGTGCTTATACATATGCACAGTTTAGAGGCAGGGAACTTACCCAAGAGATTAATCAGTCAACAAGAGTTTATTAAGCAGAGTAAAATCCTTTTACAATCATTAGCTCATTTTAAGTCTAGGGAACAATTTAATTTTCCCTAAGTTGTACTTTAGTTTGAGGGGCTTTCTTTTTGATGAAAAGTCCAAAATTCAAGCATAAGTCCTCTGAATCTCCAAGAAAGGAAAATTCCTAATACCCATGCAAAGGATGAGTTCTCTGTCTAATCAGCTCCTGACTTTTTTGCTGTTGAGGAAAAAAAAATTTTCCTGAAAATATGTGGCAATTAACTAAATCATTTTATATTATAGTGTCTGTGGATATTATAGTATCTATCCACAGACAGGCATCAGAAAGAAAAGGTGAGGAAATACTAAACTTTTTCTTGTAATTCATCTCATCCCAGGTCTTCCTCCCTGAGATTGCTACAAAGTCAGTGACCTTTCTCATAATCTCCTTTTTCTGTTACAGCTCAAGTATTCCCTTTGTTTCATGAATGTTCCAAACCCTTGAATCTAGATTCTCATGGTCTCTTTCTCTAAGAACTAGTTTTTTGGGGTTTTTTTTGTTGTTTTTTTTTTTTCTTATTCAACTGGCTTAAATTATAACTCAGGAGATTACACAAAGGCTTTGATCAAAGATTCAAGAATGTCTGACACCCAGTTCTGATTGTTTGATTCAATCAAAAATATGTTCACTATTATTATTATTCTATGGGAAATGATTAGTAGGATGCTCTCAGGAAAAAGAAAAAAGAAAAACAGAAAGTCCTCCATGAACTCAAACAAAGTGAAATGTTATGGGGATGACCAACTGTAAATAACTTTGCTCTTATCAGTAGTACAATTACTTTACTTTACTTAACACAACTACTTTAAAGGACTTATGAGGAAAAATCCTATTCATACCCAGAGAAGGAACTGATTGTTTCTGAATACAAATTGAAGCATTTATTGCTTCTTTTTCCATCTCTCTCTTTTTTTTAAACTTAATTTTTCTTGAGGATTTTTATTTTCATTAGGGTGGAAGATCTATGTTTTCTTTCTTAATTTGACTTTTATGGAAATATTTTACATAACTTCACATGTGTTTTCTTATTTGTAGATGGGGATAGAATTCAAAGACTTTAAAAACAAATTTATAAAAATGTTTTGAGTGTGATGGGATGAATAAAATATTCTCAACTAATCAAACCACTGTAGCAAAATAGGTTAGATTCAACCTTCCCCTGATACAAAGCACTGTTCTACGAAATCATAAATAAATTGGAGGAACATGGGATGGTTTACCTCTCAGACTTGTGGAGGAGGAAGGAGTTTGTGTCCAAGGGAGAACTAGAGACCATTATTGATCACAAAATAGAAAATTTTGATTACACCAAATTAAAAAGTTTCTGCACAAACAAAACTAATGCAAACAAGATTAGAAGGGAAGTAACAAATTGGGAAAACATTTTTACAGTTAAAGGTTCTGATAAAGGCCTCATCTCCAAAATATACAGGGAATTGACTTTAATTTATAAGAAATCAAGCCATTCTCCAATTGATAAATGGTCAAAGGATATGAACAGACAATTTTCAGATGATGAAATAAAACTATTTCCACTCATATGAAAGAGTGTGCCAAATCACTATTGATCAGAGAAATGCAAATTAAGACAACTCTGAGATACCACTACATACCTGTCAGATTGGCTAAGATGACAGGAACAAATAATGATGAATGTTGGAGGGGATGTGGGAAAACTGGGACACTGATGCATTGTTGGTGGAGTTGTGAAAGAATCCAGCCATTCTGGAGAGCAATTTGGAACTATGCCCAAAAAGTTATCAAACTGTGCATACCCTTTGATTCAGCATTGCTGCTATTGGGCTTATATCCCAAAGAAATACTGAGGAGGGGAAAGGGACCTGTATGTGCCAAAATGTTTGTGGCAGCCCTTTTCATAGTGGCTAGAAACTGGAAAATGAATGGATTGTCCATCAATTGGAGAATGGTTGGGTAAATTATGGTATATGAATGTTATGGAATATTATTGTTCTGTAAGAAATGACCAACAAGATGAATACAGAGAGGCTTGGAGAAACTTATATCAACTGATGCTGAGTGAAACGAGTAGAACTAGGGGATCATTATACACTTCAACAATGATACTGTATGAGGATGTATTCTGATGGAAGTGGATATCTTCAACATAGAGAAGAGCTAATCCAATTCCAATTGATCAATGATGGACAGAATCAGCTACACCCAGAAAAGAAACACTGAGAAATGAGTGTAAACTGAGAGCATTGGTTTTTGTTTTGTTTTGTTTTGTTTCTCTTCCCAGATTATTTTTACCTTGTGAATATAATCCTTCCTTTGCAACAATAACAACAAAATTCGGTTCTGCACATATATATTGTACCTAGGATATACTATAAGATATTTAATATGTATGGGAATGCCTGCCATCTAGGGGAGGGGGTGGAGGGAAGGAGGGGAAAAACTCGGAACAGAAGGGAGTACAAGGGATAATGTTGTAAAAAAAAAAAATTTACCTATGCATATGTACTGTCAAAGAAGATATTATAATTATAAAAATTAATTTTAAAAAAAAGCACTGTTCTAGGTGTTGAAATTACAAATTTGATTGTGAGTTAATCCTTCCTTTCAAGAACTTTACATTACACAAGGGGACAATCTGATGAGAGAGATAAGCTTGGGGCTGAAACATAAAACTTCTCAGCTTTGAGGATTAAAAAAATATAGAGGCAAAGAGACATCTAGATCATTATATAAGCCTATCCTTATCATCATTTCAAGGACTATCTCTTAACCAAAATGGCTAATAGAGTACTTTTATCCAAGTTATAAAACCTTGGATTAACTAATTTTTTTAAATCAAAATTTCACTTTTCTATAATCTTGTCTGAAACATAATGTGATAACTTGAATTAAATAGAGCAATATTTCTATTCTGAAAGAAATGAAACATGTATTAGAAATACCTTATCAGCCTGCAGGTCTCAGGGGATTTACTTCCCCCTATTTTTCCCTGGAAAAATTATTCTTTATGTTTAACTCCTAAGTTCAAATGATTTCTCTAGAGAGAAGCCCCCTGACATTAGCTTCCAGCTGGGACTTACTGTTCAAGCTGGCTCACCCTCTCTCTAGGATATGCTCTTTTTAAACCTCCATACATTTCTGAAAACTTCATTACACATGGTCAGTATTCTACAACCATTTCTGCAAATTCAGTGTCAGAACTTTTAATACCAAACTTAACTTTGGACAAAAACAATAAGCTCTCGTTGAATTATACTACGGTTGGTATTTAGTTCAACAGTATCCCAGTATAAAAAAGTAGGAGAGGTCTCATAGACCATTTAATCTAAACACTTTATTTTACAAATGAAGGTAAATGAGAGACACAGAGAAGATAAATGACTTGCCTAATGTCACACAATCAAATATCTTAGAAGAGAATTCAAACTCATATTCTCTGACTTCAGTCATCACTATGTTGTGCTACAGTTTCCCTAAATTGTCCTGCCTCAGTTTCTCTAAACTGTCCTACCTCAGTTTCCCTAAATTGTTCTGCCTCAGTTTTCCTAAATTGTTCTGCTTCAATCCCCCTAGTTGCAATCCCCCTTCCTGACTATTAAGACTAATATAACTTAGGGCTATTTTAGGGTCAGCTACTTTAGGGTGATAAACTGTAAATGTTTACTCTCAGACAATGGAGAGATCTTTTATTTCAGACATCTTGGCTCCTAAGTCCTCCTAAATTATCAAGTACTTATAGTCCTCTCCTCCCAACCTGTCAGAACCAGATTTATGGTCTATTCCTGATAATTCTCGCTCACCAGTGTTCTGACTCCACCCCTTGCCTTTGTCTCCCCTGATCGCTACAGCCATATAAAAATCATTGTAATCTCACATGTGATGCTGAAATTTTTGAGACGAAAGTCAGTTCAGCCCTGGGGGGAAATGGATTCTAATTTGCCCCCAGACAATCTATCCCTCTCATAAATTCAAATAAAATATTAAAAACTCTCTAATTTCTATCTTGCCTCAGTTTCTATGGCATTACAACTCTACTATATTTTACTATCTCCCTGCTATGTATCTAGTCTTAATGCTGTCATTTATCAGAACCACATGCAATGAATTTAATGAGAAAGCTACATTTGGAATACATCTGCAAATTCCCTACCAAACAGATTGGTGCTGATTTCTCTGCTAAGGGGACTTGATTAATGCTAAGGGGACAATTCAACACATAAGCTTAACATTTTCATGAGCTGTCATTTAGTACTTAAGTCCTGTCCTTGCTATTACTCCAACCTCCAAAGCAGAGCTCAGGAAATCATGCCCAGAATTAGTTTTGAGTTCCCTGCTCATTTCTCACCCTCTTTACCCCTTTCCCATTGTTCCTGATTTCCATTTCTGGTTTGAAGAATTATAAAGCTTGCATTGCCTCCAGAAAGGCCTTATGAATCAACTTCCATAGTGATCCATTCACTAATCCTGTGACTTCCCAGACCATAGTGCCTTCTGTGGCCACTATTTCCCAAAAGTGTTGTCTCTCTGAATTGGATGTTAATCCCTTGTGGGCAGGGATTATGTTACTTTTGTATTTGTTTCCCCACTACTTTACTCAGTCCTTGGCACACAGTAAGTATTTAATGCATTGTTTTTCATTCATTAAACTGATTAAGTACAAGGGTTTTGATATAGTGTACCAAAAAGAGTTTTGATATGTTCAAGAGACAAGAATTTTGGTCCTAGATTTGGTCCTACTTAGCCATTTGATTATGGGCAAGTCATTTGGCTGCTCTGAATCTGAGGTTCCTTGTCTGTAAAGGCTGGTTCTATCTACATCAGGATCACTTTCACAAAAATCAGTCAACAGGTCAATAGATAAGCATTTATTATGTACTTACTATATGCCAGATACTTTATTAAATTCAAGGGACACAAATACCAATAAAAACAGAGTTCTTGCTTCAAGAACCTTAAATCTTGAAAGAAGGGACATGGAGTCGATATGTACCAAAGTCCAGGAAAGAAAGGATAAATGATCTCTGTCCTTCCCCAATATGGAAGTTCAAGGAAGAAACTATTAATGGGAAAATGATACTTCCAGTGAGAAGAGAAAAAAACACTGAATTATGATGGTAGAGTCCAGAGAAAATACTTCCAAAATTCAGTAATATGACATAAATATGAGTTCAATAAAGTTGAAATTATGCAACTCAAAACCAGTAGAATTTAATTCTTCATTTTGTAACACTTGCAGGAAGATTTATTTTACTTATGATCAGGGTACTCTATAAATGTACATTAATCATAATACACCCTGTGCTGTTTTGACTTTATGTTCCAAATGTTTTATATCCTAGCACAAAGTCCTTAATAAACATAGATTTATTTGAATGGAAGCTGCTTGATTATTAAATTATCATTAAATTAACTTGATCCAGTCACATGCAGTAACTAATAAGATTAGCAACAGTATTATTTCCTCTTTTTATGTAGTGCTGGTTAGTATTAGAAGTGCCACACAGCTCTAAAGAAATAAATATCAATATTCTGCTTCAAATAATTGGAAAATAGGTATAAAATCACAAAAGCAACTCTTGCCTTCAATTTTTTAAATTACTACATTCTTTTGTCATTTTCTTATACTTGTTTACTCATTGTCCTCTAAACAAGTTACTCTCAGATTCAAGAATACTAGAGAGATCTGAAGGCAAAAATCATGACATTCTGTTAGAAAAATATGGAAAGACTTAAACCTATGAAGGAAGATGTTATCCACCTTCAGAGAAATAGAAAACAAAAAAGCATAGTACAATATTACATAGATATGTATTAATGTATGTGTGTATATATGTATGTGAGTACAGATATCTACATATGATGCATGTTTGTGTGTATGTGTGTATATATCTGTAGGTATAAGTACATATGTGTATGTATATTTAGATTAAATAAATATATCCATGATTAATTGCAGCCTTCTTTAGGATGAAGGGGAAAAAAGAATAAAGTAAAAATTGTGCAACAGAGTACAAAGAAAAACTGACAAGAAAACAAAGAAAAGATGAATATTTCTAACCCCAACATAAAGTATTTATTATATAGACTTGCTCAAAATGGAAACTTATTGCTCTACATTTTGAATCTTACATTCTGCTGTGCACTTGGTGATGCCCCCCCTTTTCCTAGTTTGATTTAAGTTTTAAATAAATAAATAAAAGGGAAAAGCACATGAAAGTCCAACAGAGAGGCAGAAATTTCCTTTTTGGCTATGGGAGATACCTAATTGGCATATGGGAAAAGGGAGGGACAAGATACAAAGTGAATCTCATCCAAAAAGGAGAATCAAAAGATCCCAATACCTAAATATAAATAATACCTAGTCATATTAAGCAAGGATACAAGAGAGATTATGGAATAATTAGTAGGCAAGAAGATTTGCAACATGAGAAATGTGGTAGGTAAAACACTTAAAAACAAAGACACTTGCCCCTTGCCTAAGGCAATCTGGGTGAAACAGGATTGAGATCCAGACTTGAGGGGATACTTGGACATTTTGCCTTCTTAAGATACTTAAACTTTCCTTTGAGTGGTGGAATATTAAGATTGGAAGTAGTCTGGAGCCAAGGTCTGCTTAGAATGACCACGAGGCTCCCCCTCCTTGCTTGGCTATTTGAGACATTAGATCTTGGATTCTAAAACTGTTTAAGGATACCTGAGCAAACTGTTGCTATAAGAACTATGTGAAAATCAATTTGGAATACGAAATGACAGTGGTGGTATCCAGTGTGATTCCAAGTTTTGATAATCTGTTCAGTGTTCAACAGAAACACATACATAAGCAATTAGTAGTTATAATTATTTAAGAATGACATGTTTTAAAATTTTATTTGTGTATACTTTTTTTTCAGATATGTACTAAATTGTTAGACATATTAAGTTAGATATTTCTCTTGACTTAGGGGGTGTCATGAAAAGATTACTGAGATTCTGTGGTCACTATGAATCAAAAAAGTTCAGGAACACTGAATTAGATCAACTGCCGCTGTTCTGATCCCTCTTCCTTCTTCCACCAAAAAGGTCAAACTTCACCAAACCTTCTTAAAGAGTAGAAATTTGGAGTCTGGAATTAGTTTCTAGTCCCTACTCTTACACTAACTCTGAGTCTGCCTCCTTGTCCATAAAATGAGAGGTTTGGACAAGATACTCCATGATATTGTTTCTATTCTGATACTCAGTAAATCTTTGAAATCTTGCCTCCATTTGACTGTTCAACCTCAATTCCGAGTTAGAATTGAATTGAGGTTTCCTCTATGACTCCAGACAAATCATTTCTCTAATCTGGGACTTCAGTTTACTATTCTATAAAATAAGGGAGCAGGACTGTGTTAGATCTGAGGGTTCCCTCTTGCTCTCAAATGATCATTTGAGTTTCACTAGGGGTTTTTGGAGGGGAGCAAAGGGAATTGGTTCCAAGCCCCTTTCAATGCCTCTACAAAAGTATTTATCTATTCTCTGTAAAGGTTGTCATTCTACCTTTATTACCCTAGGGATCAAGTTTCTTAAAAGGAAAGAGTAAAGAAATAACTAGTTATTCATGATAACTAAGTATTAAGCTCAATGTAAGTAGGATACTCCTAAACAGTTCCATTCTCAGGAGAAACTTTTTCTTTTTTTTCTTTCTTTTTTTTTTTTTTTTTTTTTTGGTCATGGATTCCTTTGGCAGTCTAGTGATGCATCTGGACTTCTTAGAATAATGTTTTTAAATACATAAAAGTAAATACAGGATTACAAATACAACTAATTATATAAGAATGGATATTTCAATTTTTTAAAAATAAGTTCATATTCCCTAAGCTAAAAACTAATATTAGACAAATCAGTACAGATTGGATAACCTCCTCAGGCAATTCCTTGGGTCTCTATTTAACTCCGTACCAAGGATTCCAACCCATCACCCAATTGAAAGTGTATTTTGTGCCCTTTTGCCTTGGGTCTGTTTCAGGTAAATACATACATATATATATATATATATATATATATATATATATATATATATGTGTGTGTGTGTGTGTGTGTGTGTGGTTTTTATGGTTAAAAATTATGTTATTTTATAATAACAGTTTTAATGCTTACTATAAAACTTTGTTCTCCAAAAGAATTCCCAACACATCTGTGATCAACTTCTGGAGGAAAAAAAATCATCTATAAAGAGTTAGGAATGAGGGGTATTATCTTATAGACTCAAAAGGTGTTCTTTGGTCCTACGTTAAAAATATACTAGAAGATGAACTTTGACTGTCTGCAAAGAAATCAAACATACTGAAGATATATTCCCACAGGTATCTTTTTTCCCCCTGAGGCAGTTGGGGTTAAGTGACTTGCCTAGGGTCACACAGCTAGGAAGTATTAAGTGTCTGAAGCCAGATTTGAACTAAGATCCTTTTGACTTCAGGGCTGGTGCTCTATCCACTGGGCCACATAGGTATCTTTAAAAGTTTTAAAGGTATAACATCTGTTCAGCACTACAAAATATCACGTTTTTGTTTTTTTGTTTTTGGGGTTTTTTTAAAGCAAAATACATAATCCACAGAAAAAAAAGGAAGCTAAAATATGCCATGGGGCCTCAAAAAGGAAAAAAAAAAAAAAAGGAAGATTTAAAAGAGTTATGTTATTTGATTTAAACTTAGGCTAAATTTTCAAACCATTAACTTCAATCCCCAGTATTACTAAATGACATTTCCTATTTTTATGGAGTTATTTTTTAGTCACAGGCACCATTGGGCAAAATAAGTTTTTGACTAAAATCCTGGGGTGCACATGGGTATGAAAATACTTTGAACAAAGTTATTTTAAGTTGTAAAGTCCAGTTTTGGATATAGTCCCAAGTATGTTTCCATATGTTATGCTTAACAATTCCAATATAATGGACAGCTAATTTTCCAAGAGCGTTCAGACTCTAAGTGGAATATAATGATAATACTACTGCATCAAGAAGTTATTAAAAGGCTGATTATGTCAAAACACTGTGCCAGGCATTATGGTAAAAATGAGATGTAGGATATGGTTCATTTCCTTAAGATTCTTAAAGTTTCCTTGAACAAAGTTAAAATATATAGCAAATAGCAAGAGCTAATGAATAATTAGTAGCTAAAATCACTGTAAGAGCCAATATGATATATAAAATGGATTAAGATATGGCTTTGCAATTAAGGAGACCAAGATTTTAGTCTTCCTGAATTGGGACCTGGGTACTTCTGTATTTTTAGAAATATATTATATTATATTATACCATATTTCACAATATATTTTACACGGGTAAATAATCTTAATATTAAAGATTATACTATTGAAATTTTTGGAAAGAAGATCATATATTTCTAATAGCTATGGGTAAGAAATACATTCTTAAACAAAAAATAAGAGTAATTATGAAAGATAAAACTATATAAATATATGAAAATGAGAAGTTTCTACATAGATAAAAATTAATGTACTTAGAATAAGAAGGGAAGCAGGGAAAGGGGAAAATATCTTAATATGTCTTTGTATTTTTGTAAGAGTTTCATATTCAAGATAAATAAGCTAAATATATGATAGATGATAAATAAGCTACATATATCAGATAGATAGATGATAAATAGGTTAGATAGATAGATGGTCATTCCTCAAAAGACAAGTGGTTAAAGAATAGGAACAAACAATTCTCATAAGAATTGCAATGGTGGCAGTTAAGTGGAACAGTAGATAAAGCATCAGCCCTGGTACCAGTAAGATCTGAGTTTAAATCCAGCTTCAGACACTTGACACTTACTACTTATGTGACCCTTAGCAAATCACTTAATCTTAATTTCCTCACCAAAGAAGAGGGGATTGCAAAGCATTTACAATAATATAAAAGAATTCTCCAAATTAAAAATAAGAGAAATACAAAACAAAATAACTATTTTACCTCATACCCTAAAAATTGGCAAAGATGGCAAAAAAGATAATAGTTAACATTGTAGTGGTTGTAGAATGATAGGCATACCTACTACTACATCATTAGTGAAACTGTGAGATAATAAAGCCAATTTGGCATTATGCAAATAAATTAGCAAAAATGCCCAAACCCTTTGAACCGGGAGATTCCTTGAATGGGCTTTTATCCCAAGGAAGTCTTTGAAATGAAAAAAAGTCTTACTCTATGACAAAATATTTATAGAAGTACTTTTTTGTAATACCAAATTTGGAAACAAATTAGATATCCATTGATTAGGGAATGGCTAAATGAATTGTCCTACATTAATGTAATGAAACAAATTATGTATGTGATGAGTACAGCAAAACACAAAAAGATCTACATGAACAGATGCAAAATAAAAGAAAACAATAGATAGTTCTCACTTTACTTAAATGAACTTTTCATCAGAGCTCTACTTAAAGTGATATTTATGTAATACAAATCTGTCCCTACCCTTCTACTTCACTTAACCTATATAATAAAGGTACACAAAATAATACCTTTACACAAGTCATAGCATATAGACATATTAAATACTAAAATAAAATTAAGGAACAAAAGGCAAAGTTAATGATAAAGTACATATAGTGTTATATAGTAAAGTTAACAAAAGTATGCAGTATTTTGCTCCTTCCCTACTTACTGCACCTAGCCTTTATCACCTTATGATTGGAGCTCATTTTTGTTTTTCTAATGAAGTTAAAGAGATGTTTGAACAGTGGCTATTTTTAAATGTAAATATTCTCAATATTATTCTCAATTAGTCTTAGAATTTTTAAAAATCTTGATATATGTAGTTCAATCTTTTTAACAAAAGAAAAATAATTCACTCAAATGATGAAATAAATGCTTCTGCCAACTGGTTTTGAAGCTCTTTTGTTGAGATTTTGGGTTCCTAAACTCCCCTTCTTCTGCAAACTCTGCAGCTACTAGCAGCTCAATCAAATCTTCATTCTTTATTTCTTCTCCAAGAAACTCAATTAGCTCCTCCACATCATCTAATTCACTTCTAAATCCAATTCTTGTGCTAATTTTTCAATCTTATTACTCATGTCTTCAAATGTTTTATCTTTATCAAATCCACAACAGTCATAACAAACTGCCCCAAAATCTTCTTTCTACAAGAATCTTTTAAATTTTCCCCAGCCTTAACAATATTCTGGATTATACAGTAAATATTATAGGATTTCCAGAAATTTCTCATTGTCAAGTTCTTATCTGCATCCAAAGCTGCAATTGCCTGAGCAAATGTAGTGCATAAATAATATACCTTGAAATATTCAATCATTCCAAGATCCAGAGGTTGTAATAATGAGGTAGTGTTAGCGGGAAGGTAGACCCACTTTTACATTTTCATTAAAATCAACCAGATGGGGAAGGTGACCTGGAGCATTATCCAAAATAAGTACAATCTTGAAAAGAATGCTATTATCATTACAAAACATTACACTTTGGGAAAGAAGTAGTACATAAACCATTGTTCAAAAAGGGTGAAGGTTATCCACGCTTTAGAGTTAACGAAATAATACATGGTAGTGTGGCTTTGCTGATTCCTTTCAATACTGTGGGATTTTCTGAGTGGTGCATAAGAAGAAATTTTAATTTGTAGGCCCCAGATGCATTCTCTCCAAGTAGAAGAATAAGAATTTTTCAAACCTTTAATGCCCAGCTAGTCTTTTCCTCCACTGAGATATAGGTTTGAGATGGTATTCTTCAATAAAAATAAGCTAGTTTAGTCCACATTAAATATTTGTTCTGGCAAGTAGAGACCTCATCTATTATTTTTTGCAGGAACTCTGGCAACTTCTTTGTTGCTTTAATATCTGCACTAGCAGCTTTCCTGATACTTGCACATTATGAAATCCTGCACGATTTTTAAAATTGGGCAAAATAACCACAGCGTGATGTAAATACCTATATTCCTTCAGGATTCTTTACCTTTAAATCTTCAAAAAGGTTTAGAGCTTTGACTTGAATTGTCATCAAATTTAAAGGAATATTCTTCTGAGTCTGCTCTTCTATATAGTTAATATATATTTATATTAATATATAACATACAATTAACTATATTAATATGTAATATATAATTATTATATTTAATGGCTTCTTCATATTTAGAATAGCACCTATTCTTTGTTTCAACAGATTAGTCACCTTCATGCAAACACTGCCTTTATCAGAGCAGCAACATCTTTAACTATGGTGTTCATAGTTGACACAGCAATACTAAGTTTATATGCTATCAATGATAATTTTTGTTTTCCTTCAAATTTTCTGATTATTTTTTCCTTTCTAAGTCTTTTTATAAAGCTTATGCCTACAAGACAGTGCACTTTTCCTATTAAGAGCACATTTGCCAACATTCATAGGAAAAATAAAAGGATCATTATTGAACACAGGGAGGGGCACAGTATCATTCACTATCTTCAGACATATAAGCACGTCTCAGCTTCCCAACACTATGGTATCATATAGTAACAGCTTTGCGTAAAAAATTTTTGTAATTTTTTTTTTGGAGTGAGGATTTCTTTAGGAATCCTTTCCATAAAATCAAATGTGTGTAACAGAAATTTGCTTCAAGTGAGAATTGTCTGTATACACAATATGTACAACAATTAATGTCACAAAATTCTAAAGGTCAAGAATTATTCAAGTGAAGAAATAGTAAAAGAAACCCCAAATCTATCCCTTTTTGGTGGTAGAAAGCCATAGGTATTACTCATTGCATATGTTTTTGGATGTTTTTTCAATTAATAGATTAGTTGTATTTTTTTCCTTTTTCTCTCTCTCTCTCTCTCTCTCTCTTTTTCTTTTTCTTGTCTTTAAAAGTACTATTTGCTATATGGGATGGTTCTCTGGAAGACTGAAGAGAAAGGATACTAGGGAAATCTATGATGACATAAAAAACAGAAGACGTGAATACAAACTTGTCGGCAAAAAAAATATATATATATATATATATATATGTATATATACTACTACCACCTACATGACTGAGCATATTATTTAACCTCTCAGATTCCCAGGCAATTTTTTAAAAATTGCTGATTTTCTTGGAGGATAAGGGAGTGAGAGGAGCTATTTTTATAAGGAAAGAGAGATATACAAAAAGATCCAGAAATGAGAGGAACTTCTGCAAAAAGAATCACTGGTACAAAGATAAAGAATTTGAGTAAAAAGGGTTCTCAGCAGCCATCTTAGTAGAATCTTTGCCTGGAATGAATTGTTGTTGTTCCATAGTCTAACTCCGATCCTATTTGGGATTTTCTTGGATAAGATACTGGAGTGGTTTGCAATTTCTTTCACTAGTTCATTTTATACAGGAGAACACTGAGCCAAAAATACTATTTGTGTGATGTTGGACAAGTCAATTAAGTATCTGAGGACAGATTTGAACTCAGGAAAGTGAATATTTCTAACTCCAGGATAGAGCTCTATTCACCCACTGCTCCATGACACTACATACTCTGTTACTATTGCTTCATTATCCCTGAAAATTCTGCCTCTCTCAATGAAAGCAGAGATCAGAGGAGTTTTTATGGCTTTCATTACATCATAATATTGACTCGTATGGAGTCATTAAAACCAGTAGGTAACTTTAGAAGGAAATACTATCTAACAATCCTCCCCCATCTAATATATATTAATTTGGGTTCAGAAAGAAATAAAAATATAACATAGATGATATTTATAGTTTTCCAATTAAATCTTTCAATTTGAAATTGATACCACTGGCCCAAAACCCTGAAAGAGAAAGGGAAAGAATAAGTACTAATTAAGCATCTACTATGTGCAGACACTGTGCTAAGCACTTTACAGATATTATCTCATTCAATTTTCGGGGCAATCCTGTAAAGTCGGCATTATTATACCAATCCTCCATTTATAGTTGGGGAAACAAAGGGACATGCTGGTAAGATAATTTTCTCAGGATAAGTGTCTCAGATCAAACTTGAACTCTTGAGGATGAATCTTTCCTGACTCCAGTGTTCAGTGGGCTATCTAGAGTCTAAGCATCTTGTTCCCATCATCACATAGAAGCAGTGCTTGAATTTAGTTCTTAAAATTAACTTTTTTTATTATCTATGGCTTTCTTCTCAAGTATTAGCTCATTCTTAGCTTTAGCACTCTCGACAACAGTGTTTTGGGACAATTCCAATATGTTACATTCATTTTCTATAATTACTCTTTCTCCTATTTTCTATGCATATTTTTAATCTAAGTTCATTATTAAGTTTCCTATGCATAATATAGTCAATCAGCTTTTTTTTCCTCCTCATTAGAAATGTTTCCCTCTGTGTATACATAATTTTGTTTTTGAAAGTTTCCCATACTTTCTGAACTTATATCCAGTATAGAATTTCAGTTCATGAATTTTCTTTCTCTTTCTTCTGACTCCTTTGAAATCTACATTTTGAAAATCTAGGTAACCTGCTAGACAATACCTGTTTTCTTCTCTTTCTCTATTTCTAATTCTAGGAGTGATCACATCCCCCAAAGGTCTCTAATATTCCCATCCTGCCTAGTAATTCATTCTTCCCAGTTTGTAGTTAGCTTTTTAATGTTCTGTAACATGTAACCATGCTAAGAATTCAAATCAATTCATATATAGAAAAGCTTTAAATTTGTCTAAATTTAAAAAGCAAAATAAATGATTAAAACTTGATATAGGGATTTAAAAAATATAATTGACTCTGTTTCTGTCTTACTATTGCTAGCTAGAAGTAAAACAGAATTTCTAAGTTTATAAGTTTTCAACTTGAAATAATTTTTAAAATAATTTAAAATTAAGATATAAAAACCAGAATAGCAATAATGTCCACATTTAGAACATTTTAGGTACTTAATAAATGCTCACATGTGAAATGGCAGGAAAGACATTGCTTTGAAGCCTGACTCTTGACATATTCAAGCTGGGTGGTTATGGACCTTCATATAACCTTTCTAAACTTTAGTTTCCTCATTTAATAAAATGCAATGAAAACTTCTATAGTACATTTCATAATTCTGTTATAAGAAGAGATGACATAGGACAAAAACTTTGCAAACTTTGAAGTGCTATATTTTTTAAAAATCCAAAAGCTCAAATAAAGGATGTGACTATATACTATTGGTTTGAAGTTTAATTCATGTTCACATTTTGCTGTTTTGTGTAGTTAAATCTAATGACCTATAAAATTATGTTTTTCTGATCTTCTTTGAATCCCAAAGAAACCTCAGTAAGTTAGAAAACTTTCTACTTTGAGAAATTGGCCTGGCTCCTGGGCAGTTTACTGATTAACATTCCTAAGGAGAGGTTGAAACACATCATCTCTAAGTTCTATCTAGTGATAAATACTATGATGTCCTGACTTATAGCAACTATACTAATGCTGATTTCTAACTGCATATTATAGAACTCAATTCTTATCTCCTCACAACTAAATTTGTATCCTTATTCCCTAAAAGATGAAGATGCAATTTCAATTTCATTTGCACTTAAAAGAATATCCAGTTTCTGCAAGTCCATTTAGTCCATAATGGAGGGTTTTAAGCCAATTAAGCATGTCTGAGAACTTGTCCAAGAAAAACATACATAGGCAAAGAAGTTGCCACATCTCTACATAAAATTGCTACCATACTGTTCCCTTCTGCATGATTACCATCTCATTAGCTTTTAAACCAATTTGGAAATAATTTGTTCAAAGTTTAGGCTTAATTAAACTTTATTTAGACTTATAATACTGAGAGTTTATGTTATTTAAACCTTGATTTTCAAACTAGATGGATACAAAATCAGCAAAAGGGAAACTGATCCTTTTATACAACAGTAATTAAGATGAATGAGTTAACTCAAAAAACTCTTTATGACACTCATTGGAACCCAGTATTATTCTAGATTAAGGTTTGTATCTTAGGGCAATAGCCATGTTCACTAATATAAAGAAGTTACCTTTTTTCTTCTGTCCACCAGAATCCCATTACTGTACTACAATGTGGGTAGCTATAATTCTTTCCTCTGTTCCAAGTTGCCTCCTTGCCCTAGCCAAAGAATGTTAAATTTGAGGTCAAAGGACCTAGGTTCAAATCAACTTGTGTGACCTTAGGCAAATCATATAAATACCCTGACCCTTTGTTTCCTCATGTGAAAATCAGAGGTTTGACTACATGATCTCTTAAAATCAATTTAGCTCTCAACTCTTGATTCTGTGACTATGAAAATTAGATGAGCAGCAGTTTGAGGGAGAGGAGGAGAGCTCTCAGGTGATTGTAATAATTAACATCAGGTGTTACATCAGGTCAAAAAGTCAAGCAGAGAGGAAATTCAAATAGCACAGGTGTTAGAACTCATGCCAGAAATCAGCATTAGTACAGGAAAAGCCCTAGCAGGGCAAGAGATCAGAAAGGTAAGGCAAGCAAGGAGGCAGCAAAGTAATGTGGATATGCAGATGTCAGATAAGGCAGGAATTCAGTGAACAAGAAAAGAGACAGAAAAATAGAGAGACAGAGAGACAGAAAAAGGGAGATCGATACAGAAAAATAGAGAGACCGAAAAATAGACAGAGACAGAAAAATAGAAATAGAGACCGAAAGATAGAGAGAAAAAAAGAGAGAGAGATACAGAAAAATAGAGAGACAGAAAAATAGAGAGACAGAAAAATAGAGAGACAGAAAAATAGAGAGAGAGAGACAGAAAAAGGGAGACCGATACAGAAAAATAGAGAGACCTAAAAATAGACAGAAACAGAAAAATAGAAATAGAGACCGAAAGATAGAGAAAAAAAGAGAGACAGATACAGAAAAATAGAGAGACAGAAAAATAAAGAGAGACAGAGACAGAAAAATAGAGAGAGAGATAGAAAAATAGAAATAGAGACAGAAAAATAGAGAGAGACAGAAAAAGAGAGAAACAGAGAGAGACAGAAAAAGAGAGAAACAGAGAGAGACAGAAAAAGAGAGAAACAGAGACAGAAAAATAGAGAGACACAGACAGAAAAATAGACAGCGAGACAGAGCCTGAGAGACAGAGTCCTAGGGATAGAAATAAAAGCAAACAAAAAATAAATAAGGCAATTCTGGTTAATGGTGCAGTAGATAGAATGCCAGGTCTGAAGTCAGAAGACCCAAAATCATGAGTTTAAATCTGATCTCAGATACTTCCTGGCTATGTAACCTTGGCAAGTCACTTCACTCTATTTGCCTCATTTTCCTTATTTGTAAAATGAACTGGAGAAGTAACTGGCAAACCACTTCAGTATCTTTGTCAAGAAAACCCCAAATGGAGCCAGGAAGAGTCAGACTTAATTGAACAATAGCATGTGAAAGGGAGTGGTACACACATGATGGGAATACTATAAGGGTGGTCAAAAAATTCAAAGGAAACCTCATTCTTGGCAAACAAAGGCAAAAGCTCACCCATAAGAAGCCAGAGTAGTATCAGAGCTGGACTCTAAGGTTCTATGAAGAGAAGACAGAGATAATCACAAAAGTGCCAGAATTTTGCTATAGAAGTAGAGCTCCAGACAGATGTCCAAAGTTCAAGGTCCAAGTTGAAGAACTCTCAAATCTACAGAAGTTAAATGGATAAGATGGTAAAGTAAAATACAAAATGTAGTGGTCAACAAAAAAATCTGAGTATTTGTTCTACTATAACCCTTTTAAGCTGTGTGGCTTTGAGAAAGTCATTTAATCTGTTTATTACTTGTTTATAAAAAGTCATAAAATATCTTACTTGCAGGTATAAATCTTAACTAGTAACAAGGTCAAGAAGTATTGATATTAAAAGATATTTTAGAGGCAATTCTCCATCTCCTAAAGTCATACATATAATAAATATCAAAGAAAGGATTCAGGCCTAGGCCTTCCAACTCCAATATAATATTGAGGAAGAAATATGGAATTTTTATAAAACTTTAAGATTTTGTAGTGTGTTTAGGCATAATATTTCATTTACTCTTCCTGCTCCATTCCTGTCATACTGTTGCTTGGACAAATTCATGAAAACTTCTACATGAGCAGGGATTTAAACTCTTGACCCTTAGATTAAACACGTAATGTTTTACAATTGAGCAATCCAGGAGCCTATATAAAGCTAGATGATACTTTATTCCTTTCAGGCTCTACAATTCTAAGTAACATCCAGCAAAGGAATAGATTAAAGCACCAGAGTAGAGAGTATTTGCTCCCAAAATTAGTTTACCCACCCTGCTTTCAAGCTTTTCTGTGATCTCTGTAATCTAGATCAAGCTTTACAAGTAGGCCCAGTTGACTAGAGGCCTATTGTTATATTGAAGATTACATGAATAAAGTAATATTAGTAATTTCTGATGGACAAAAATTGATATTTCAAATAATTTACAAAACAGGTATAATTCAGTATTTATAGTTAAAAGGAATTTAATATAAGTGCTTAGATGTGTTAATACACATTCACAAATATATATAAAAGGGGTAAAATAGACTATTGGGGCAAAACCTGGAGTCAGAAAGACTCATTTTTCTTGAGTTCAAATCTGGCCTCCAATAATTAGTTGTGTAACTCTGGACAAGTCACTTTACACTGTTTGCTTCAGTTTCTCAATTGGTAAAATAAACTAAGAAGGGAATAGCAATACTCCAGTATTTTTGCCAAGAAAACTCTAAATGGTTTACAGAGAGACAGCTACAACTAAAAACAACCGAACAATACATACACACACATCTATAAATATGTTCACAATTTACACACATATGATATACACTGTATACAAACATAAATTTGCACAAATGTGCACACACCCAACTTGGCCTATTATTAGGCTCTGGCTAACAGAAATGACTCCATGTTTAAGCGCTAAGTGATCCACCTCTGTACCAGCAAGTTCCTATGTGTACAACTTGCTTGGTCAACTATGTTTGTTCTTAAAAAATTGAAATTATCAATCTGTTTAGGAAATTTCATTTAATGAGATGTGAAAAATTAACAAAATATACTTATCTCAACATCCTTGTGGTTGATAAGAGGGGAGTTACAGTCCAGACCACCCCATCAATTAACAGCTACTAAAGTTCCCCATTCCTCTTAGTCTCTCACAGTTTGTCAGGAACAACAATCAGATACAAGAACAAAGATCAAAGAGATGTGGGCTCTTAATCAGGTTATGAGTCTACTGTATCCCGGAGCCATGGTCAATGTGTGGCCACAGGTCTGAAAAGTGAGGGGGCCATATATATTCACATACCTGTGAATAATAAATTGCCTGACGTGATCCTTTCTGCTCTTATGTTCTTTCTTGGTATCTCTTCACCTATGATACTCTCTCTTCCTCTCTTTTTCCCTCTCTCTTTGTCTTCCTTCCTACCTCCCATTTATATTTATATATACATATACATAATAGCATGACTTTATGATGTTAATGTTAATTATTGTTAATTATATGTTAATAGATGTTATTGTTATATGTTAAATATGATGTTATATTTTATATATAACAATGTTATATATATAAAACATATGAATGTATGTTAAACACAATATATGTTAAATAATGTTAATATTCAATTTAAAAACTAATTTAAAATCACCTTATAATTTAGTTTCTTTTTAAAAGGATGTTTTATTTTGGATTAGGTTCATTACTAGGTACAAGCAATGTAAAGTGGTAGATAAAAGGTCAGCCTTGGAATCAAGAACTGATATCAAGTCTTGCCTCTTATTCTTACTAGCTTTATGACTACAGGAAAATCCCTCATCTTCTCAATTTCCCCAGACAACTCTCTTAAGACCATGATTTGCTGACGCACAATGGTGGAACAAATTTCCACACAAGCAATTCTGCACCCTGATGAAATTACAGGTTGAGGTTGGGGGTGGAAATCACTAGTCACTTT
The DNA here is from genome assembly GCF_048593235.1 of Sminthopsis crassicaudata. Taxonomy (NCBI): domain Eukaryota; kingdom Metazoa; phylum Chordata; class Mammalia; order Dasyuromorphia; family Dasyuridae; genus Sminthopsis; species Sminthopsis crassicaudata. Next base: position 426,217,993 of record NC_133619.1, read on the forward strand.
CTTAATGAGGTAACAGATGTTACTGTTCTTAGTTATCAGTTATAGCTTTTACCCCCACAGTTCTGGGGTGAAGCTTCATTATCATCACTGTAATTACTAAAGCAGCCACTGGTAATGCACCTGTGCTAAGTGTTATACAAAGTTAAGTAGACACTGTCCAGATACTTTTTGAAGTTATGCACACAGGAATAAATACCAAAAGTAATGGTTAAATAATGTATAGGCATTTTGCAATTTACTTGTCATTAAGGTAGACAAAAAATCATTTTAAAAGAGTATTTAGAAACATGAAGGCTGACTTCCAAGGGCATATCAAATCATAGCTTCAAGGGCATATCAAATCACTGCCTAGAATTAATAAATCTACTTAGGATACATAATTTGCCTTGTAAAGAGGTTCTAAAAGCTACCTAAAATTTTTCAGCCCTTTGTCCCTGTTTACACAGGATACAAATTTTAATAGGATCATAGACTTAGAAGTAGAAGGTGGCTTAGAAGTCATCTAGGAAAGGGAATACAAATTTTTTAGCATCTACTATATGATCTGTACTAATCACTTTAGGAATATTATCTCATTTGATTTTCACAATAACAAAGAAGTATGGGCTATATTATTATCCCCATTTTACAGACGTAAAAACTGAAGCAAACAGCAAGTAAGTGACTTGTCTAGAGTCACACACATAGTAACCATCTGAGATCAATTTAAAAATTAAACCTTACTGACTCTAGGATCAACACTTTTGTCTATGGCACCACTCGTTTCATTATTTCTGGGTAGATGATGAAAAGTGAGGTCCAGAAAAGTAACACAAGTAAATATTCTGAAACTAAATCCAAAATTCTCTTTGTTGTACCAATCTGAATCTTTCCAACACATTTCAGTAGTAACAATAACTGGCTTTTATACATTTAAGTCAACAAACCACTTCAAATATATTATCTTAACTAAATCATAAATTCTGAGATAAGGACTGCAGATATTATCTCCATTTTACAACAAGCATAGTTACTATCTAACTTGGGAAAAGAAGTTCCTAAAATGGAATAGAAGAAAACATGGCAAATGACCACAGGAGTCTTCCAAATGTTTTTCCATCTTATGTCCTTGGATCCTTCAAAAACAACTGGGATAAAATGGGATTGAAAGAAGAATATATGGGTCCATCTAAAATTTACAAAGTTTGTCCTAAAATGAACCCCTAAATTTTTTATCATTTCTTTTATAACCATGCAGGTTTATTGCATATTTATTATAATTAATACAAACAGAAATATGAATGTAAATACACTCAAATCTCAATGTCTAGATAGTTTTATGATAGTCTTCATGTTATTTATCCTAGAAAGCCACAAATAAAATTTTAGTATTCCTTTTAATAACTATGTGTTTGTGTTTACTGTAATTAACCCTAATCAATATATATATATATATATATATATATATATATATATGAATTCAATCCATAACCAAAAGAAGGATCTTCAAGAACAACTGTAGGTTAACATCTCAATGGATCTGTGACCAGACAGATAACAATCCATCCGCATTTTTTGTCTTGTGCAATTTTTATCTTTTCCCACAGACTCTCCAGCACAAGTAATCTATTCAACATACTAAGAAATCTCCCTCTAGACCTGTTTTGATATTTCAAAGATAGAGATGCAACACTCCATTTATTTATTTTTTATTACAAATATCCTCAAAAATAAATCCTTTATATTACTGCTGACACATGTATCATTGGAAATGAGATGAAGCCTTCTTACACACATTTTTCACCTTTGCATTGCCTTCTAGATAACTTATGACTGATTCTTGGGAGACTATGGTGTTGCAAAATTGTACCTACAAAACACCAGTAGGAAATATTTATGTAAGGAAAGTGTTTTTGCATGTGCAGTGCTTACCAATATGGGACCAGAACTAAGCACTGAAGAGTTTCCCAAGAGATGGATACATAGGGACAAAAACAGAGATGAAGACAAAGAGATACTAGATGGATTATAGATATAGAAATGACAGAGATATATGATAGATGACAGAGACAGAGAAAGATGATGTAGATATATGATAGACAATGGGTATTAATAGGGAAGTAGAGGAGAGATGACAGAGAAATTAGATATAGCTGAATAGGAAGATAGAAATATAGATAGATGTTTTGGTTTTATGTCATTTTTGTTTGTTTTTTGAAGAGAACTGATGATGACGTCATGTGGTGATGACTTGTGCATGAACTGTATTTAAATGAGAGTCATCACTGTCTCTCTTTCAAAGTCACTGAAGTCCAGTGGCAAGACAAAAGTCAAAATGTTGGGTGGAACTAACATATGATCTTGGCATCTTAAATGTCTGACCAAGTTCTTATCTAACCACAGTGCCTGCTTCAGCTGCCTTCAGGGCCATAGAAACAAACTGGTCTCATCAACCCATTCTACTGGAGAAAGTTTTCACATGCTTAGGGTAGACATTCCCCTAACTCATGGGTTTAAGGTCTATTGGTTAGATAAATAGGCACTAATGTATTAACTCAGTAGATTGACCATTCAACTATATGTTATAGCCTGACTACAAGTATTTTTGTTCATTTCCTATTATGTTAAACCCTTTTAAGTAATTATATATTGAGAGGTGCTTTAATGTTCTTGAGTTTGATGCAATGAATATAATACAATATCCTCGACAAACATGAATATATCACTATCTATAGAAAATCCCCCCTCATTTAGAACTCATATAGGACATACTCTATGGCATTGGAAAAAGCCTTGCAAGCATAAATGTATTGCTTGATATTCATAATCACTTGCTTGTAAAATAACTACATTTGTGTTCTCTGTGATCCGGGAATCATATTAAGACAACACATGAAATAAAAAACTAATCTTCATAATGGATAGACTGAATGTGCGTAATAATTCTCAAAACTGAGTGAACAAGGAAAGCTCTGCGCATTCTTTCAATATTATGTTAACATTCAGCTGAATTTGAGATGTCAGTTAAATGCATATATTTATTAATTGTCTTAATGGCTCTGAAAAATATCTCTTTCCAAAATTTTATTGGCCCCAAATCCTAGGGATGTCAAATCACATTGCTGGCAAATATATATTTTAAAGTTATTGGGTTTCAGATACTGATAAACTAAACCATTGATTTTTATACCACTTTATAATTTATAAAGCATCTCCCCATTTGTTATTGTTGTTTCAATTTACCAACTCTTTTAACACCTTTTTGGGGGGGTTTCTTAACAGAGCTACTGAAATGGTTTGCCATTTCTTTCTGCAGCTCATTTTATAGATGAGGAAACTGAAGTAAGCTGGGTTAAGTGAGTCTTCCAGGGTCACACAACTAGTATGTGTCTGAGGCCAGATTTGAACTCAGAAAGTTGAGTTTTCCTGATTCCAGACCTGACATTTTATCCACTGTGCCACCTAGCTACCCCATATTTCATTTTTTATATATATATACATATATATATATATATATATATATATATATACACACACACACACACACACACACACACACACAATTTTTCAGATAAGGAAACTGAGATTCAGAGAAGCTAATGATATTCAACTCATTAAAACAAAAACATTAAACAATAGCACTAGGAGTTTAGTACTTTTTCTACTATAATATTATGACTACTAAAGTGGCAATATAGTGTCATATATCAGGCTAACCTTGGAATCAGGAAGACCTGGTTTTAAGTCCTAATACTGATACATTTTGACTTTGTGTCCAAGGACAAGTCACTTGAACTCTCAGTGCCCTAGACATCTCTCCAAAATGATGGTATAGACAGATCCTCTAACTTCATCTGTTGTTGAAATTTCCCAAATAAGAATTATGCACAGCTATGAAATCTCAGGACCAAAAATTAAATTAAATAAAATGGTGACTGCTATTTTTGTTCAGACTTCCTTTCTACCTTTAATTAGTCATGTTTTCTGTAGCAAATATCAGAACACAAAATCTGACAAAAAGATGATTTTTATGGATATAATGGAGAAAATATTTTTAGCTGACCTCCCAGGTGAGGTTCTTTATATTTGAAATAATACAGATAGATGCAAGGTGCAAAGATCAGCAGAAACACTCTAATGTTGGATAAAGATGAGCAGATAATTATCATAAATGAGATAATATGTGGAAAGTGCTTTCTAAGCATTAAAGCCTACATAAATGTCAGCCATAATATGTTAAATAGGGGCAATTTAAGATTTTAAGTTTAAAAAAAAAACCTACTGTTTCATGAAAGATTATGGGGGGAAGTAGAGAACCTAACCAAAGCAATTTTAAGCAGAAACAAAGGAAAATAGAAAAGGAAAAAAAAAGGAAATATTCTGTTTTAATTTTAAACATGGAAAATTATTAAGTTAAATGAAAAATTCAACTCAGAGTGTTTGGGAGTCATCATTATTTAAAAGTAAATGCCTAGTGAGATAGTATATCAAAAAATAAGTCCAATTTGTTGAAATTCAAAAATTCAACTAGGGATTTGATAAAGCTAGTTTGAACTGGGCTCCAGAGAAGCAACTGTTAAATTTTCACTCTGAGCAATTATACTTTAAAAAATTAGCAATCCCTACAAATCATGGCTTTGTTTATTATTTTAGTGACTAGATTTTAAAGGGTTAATTAATATTAAATTTGAAAGTAAATATATATTTTCCCCCTGAGGTAATTTCAATGTTAAAAATTTATCAGCATACTACCATTGCTTTTTTCTATAAGCTTTGTGTGAATTCAACAGTAATGCAAAAAAAAAAAAAAAGGCTCAAGGAATGAAGTCTCCTTAGCTTGGAAACTTGATAACTGTAGGCTATTAGCAATAATAATAATAATAATAACAGCAACAACTAACATTTACATAGCACTTTAAGTTTTTTAGTGTGCTTTATATCATTATCTTATTTTAACCACATAATTCCCCTTTGAATTAAACTGAATTATAAAAGACTAACAATCAAGAGAGGAATATATGAGCATATTTTAAATAACAATCTGTTGCAAGGTATATATTCTTTCAACATAGTTCTTTTTTTGGTAATTTCTAATACAGATTTATCTATAATTGGGCTATTATACAGGATACATATATCTCTAAGTATTAGAATATATATTATCCTGAGACTCACAAGAACTTAGATCTTTAAAGGACCTTGGATATAGATAATCTACCTCAAGACCCAGTGAAGTTATTTGCCTCAAATCACATAAGATTCAGAAATAATAGTACTAGAATTGATGCATCCTTAGTCACAGACCAGAGATTTTCCTTTGTTCTCTAATGTGATATAGAGAACCACTGCTACTATTATTTTAAGCTCCTACATTTTTGTTTTCTAGTTGTTTTTAGTCAAGATCGACTTTGTGACCCCATTTGGGGATTTTCTTGGCAAAGATATAGGAGTAATTTGCCATTTCCTTCTCTAGTTCATTCTATTGATGAGTAAACTGAGGCAAACAGGGTTTAGTGACTGGCCCAGTATCACATCTAATAAATGTTTAGGGGTAGATTTGAACCTGACTCCAGAACCAGTGCTCCATTCACTGTGACACCAAGCTATTACTATATATACTTCTTTATGAATTCTGTATACATTACTATTATACATTTATCATATGTATAGTAAAGTATTATGTAGTTTACTCCACAGGTCAACAAGTTATGATCCATTCAATGGAATAATATTGATCTGTTCGGTTATACTACGTCCCACTCTCACACCCAGGAAATAAGTTCTACCATAATAGGCTGTTTTAATTAACCCATTAACAGTTTAGTCTCTAAACATATATAAGTAAGACTTTAAGACTTTTCAAGTTGAAAAACTAGAGGGTTAATCAGATAACATTTCAGAAGTTGGAGATAATATGTAATTAATCCATACCACAAGTGAATCTCACAGAATATTTATTCAGACTAATTCACCTCAAAACTAGAGTTCTTCTCCATCTGCATATCTTTCCCCCTTTCTTCTTCCCTTCCACCCTCTGCACTGTCTCTGCTTCCTTTTGTGTCTTTCCAATTCATGATGTTTCTCTCACTGTACCTGTCAATTTCTCTTTCTTCAATCTCTTTTTCTTTCTATTACTTCTCTCTCCTCTCATCTCTTTTCCCTTCCAAGTTAACTAATCATAATATTAAAGTTATATTTTATTTATACTTTATTATTTATATAATAAAGCAGCATATCCTCTATTCCTAGTTTTAAAAGTAGGTGACTTCTATGTTTTATATTTCTCCAAGGAGAACAAAAACTAAATTAATTTGCTTTTTTAATGTGTCATGAATTTTTCCCCTATGAGCCTTCAACAGAAAATAGGTTTCCCACCCCCTATCTTAAATGAATGAAAGCATTACTGTTATACTCAATTCTAGGGCATAAAATATAGCATTCATCAAAAAGAATATCTTTCTATCCCTTTCCTTTGTGGCCCATATCTAGTTGTTAATGAATCTTTAATTACGAGACCTGAGCTAGTATAAATTTCCTTCTGGTTTAAATTAATTCCTATTTTAATATCTATACATGGACTTTCAGATGTAAAATCAAACAAAAAATATCAAACCCAAATACAGTTTAATTTGGAAATTATTTTTATTCCTTGTTTTGACAAGCCTCTTAGTAATTGGGAGAATATTAGTAACTCATGTTTGTATTTGTATATGGTCAGGTGGATATACTATTAACTATACCAAGTACACGATGGCCTTCCTCTCCCAAGCTCAAGAAGACCATATCTGTTCTTTTGATTCTAGGAACCCTGAAGGATTTGAGGGAGTTAATTTTCTACTTCCTTTAGCTTGAGATCCCACTATTGGTCTTTCTCCATCCCAATGTCTGGATCCAATGATTACTGCCCTGATTCCATTTAGCCACTTAACATCTATTAGACTTTACAAAGGGATACTTAGTTCAAAGTTATAGCAAGAACAAGCACACAAACATTTCTCCCCAAAACAACCTTGGGTCCAACAATTTCTCATGCAAATATAGCATGAATGCCAGATAAGTTCTCATCTCAGCTGCCACTGGACTGGATCCTGCAGGTCACTAGTAAAGGTTACTCCTTGCTCCTGTTGCTGAAATGATTGTGAGCCTAAGAGATGTGAAGTTTCCACTCTTGCTCACCTGATCAAAACCTTAAACCCTTTCACCTAAGCACCAGAAACCAAGGCCTCCTTCTTAGGGTAATATAGCCTCAAAAGAAAGTCCCAAGTCTTCTTCCTTTATAACATTATTTCTAACCAGATGCTGTGAACAATACAGTCTGAACAAAAACAAAACAGTTGAAATGCTTAGGTCCTCAAGGCTGCCTCAAGTACTTAAGACTTCAAAAAAGCTTCCCCTTTGCTACATGGCTGGGGGACTAGGATAAGTTATAAACCATATCTATATGCTCCATAAACTTTTAAAGGTATTTCTCTCATATGTCATCATGACTATCTTAAATGTAGACTCTCCATGCAAGGAGATAATATCCAAGGTGCTCATTATATCCTGCCCTCTTACACAAATAATGAAAGTAATGACATCTTAACAAGAACATTTTACCATGATTGACAGCTGCTGTAACATATAGCACAACTTTGTTTCTTGTAATAAAATTGAGAGCATTTTGACATTAACAGACAAGGATTTTGCAAGGCACTAGAGGATGCTTTTCCAAAGAAATATATTTTCTTTTTTCTCGCACTTAATCTTATTTTTTTCAATCACATGTAAGAATAGTTTTCAACATTCATTTTTATAAGACTTTATAAGACAATTTTCTTCTCCCTCCACTCCACTTTCCAGAAGAAGGCGAGTCATCCAACATGTTTTACATGTACAATCATAGCAAACATATTTCCACATTACTCATGTTGTAGAAGAATTATAACAAAAAGGGAAAATCTAAAGATAGAAAAAATAAAAAAGAAAGTGAAAAGCATATGCTTCAGTCTGCTATCATTCTTTCTTTGTATATGAATAGCATTTTCCAACATGAATCTTTTGAAATTTTCTTAGCCTTTGTACTACTGAGAAAAACTAAGCATTGGTTCTTATAAATCTTTCCAAGTTTTTTTTGGAAATCCTTATCATCTGAAATGCTAATCATTTCTTATAGCACAATAGTATTCCATTATAGTCATGTACCACTTGTTTAGTCATCCCCCAACTGATGGACATTCCCTCAGTTTCCAATTCTTTACCACCACAAAGAGCTGCTATAAATATTTTTGTACATGTGGGTAGATCCTTTCCCCTTTTTTATGATCTCTTTGGGATACAGATCCAACAATGGTATTGCTGGATCAAAGGATCTGCACAGTTTTATGATTCCATGACAATTCTGTAATCTCATCCATCATTTGTCTATTTCCACATGCAGATTTTAAGGACAGAGATTGTACCATTTTTACACCTTTGCACTGTCAATGTAGCACAGGTATATAATAGGTGCCTAATAAGTGTTTGTTGAACTAATATTGTCTATGTTGTGCTAAATTAATTTATTGAATACTTGCGAAGAATTCTAATCTAGAAGCCAAAAAAGAAATATTTTAAAATCTAACTACCAAATTCTTAAATAAAAAAGAATAGAGTAGCATACCTTACAAAACAGAAGAATCACTTGATCACAAAGATCCATCAGGGAAGATCACTGTAGTAATATAGTTCTAACACTGGTGAACGCAAATCCACTTTCCACAGATTTCTTATTAGAGTTCTACCCTGCATGGAAGATGCATGACACCTAAAAGTATTAAGTATGAGATTTATAAATTTTCTCTCTCAAAAACTAAATGAAATTAGAACTGATTAATTAACATTTCTAAAAGAATAAACTTACTATTAATAACTATGTAATCATAAAATTTGGATTTTAACACTTCAGTTTCTAGTGGCTTAGAAAGACAAATTTAGGGAGAATGTCTGATCCAGATCATTAAACAGAGAAAATACATACTGGAAATAACACAATCTTTAAAGCAATGATAAATTATTATACAAGATACAGAAAGGAAGATATAAAAATAATGTAAAAAAATAAATGGAAAATAGACAACAATAAATTCTGACTGATATCTACTTTCTTATTTTTATGACAATGATCTCCACAAATGCTAAAAAATATTTCTCAAATGTATGACTCAACCTCTGATCTCACTAATGTAGATATTGCCTCCAGTGATAAGGATTATAATCCATTCATTATTGCCCACATTGCCTAATTCTTTTTCACATCTTCCCACAAGTTTTCCACAAGGAATCCATTTAAAAAATAGTTGAGGAGGAGAGCATGAATGAATAAGGAGGTGAATATTTTTTTATTTCTTTTGGAATTACTAGAATACAAAAGAAGCACATGGGCTATCCATTGGTTAACCCTCAAAAATGGCAAAAATCTTTTTATTTCTATGTTTCTTTGATGACATCCTTTATTATAATTCCTTAAACGATACTTGTTGCAGTCTTAATACTATCTTATATCTCATCATTACTCTTTTGGTGATCCATAATTTCAGTTTTTTAGAGACAATAATGTTAATTATAGACATATAACAATATTAAAGCCATTTTTATAAAGGTATGAAAAGGAAACAAAAAAGCTTTCACAAACAATTTTATAGTTAATTACATCTTTAAAATCTCTTAATTGAATAAAATGTATATCAAAAAAGAAAGTTTTATTTAATTTTTTTGTTTTTTAAAAATCATTTGACTCAATAGAAAAACAATGCTAATGGACCTTCTTCAATAATGCCTTTCATAAATATATTAATATCATATAAGTTTTCTTGACAAATATGACCTCCAAAATAACTCTATTACTTACATTCTGCTCATTAATATCTAACAGGACATCAAATATTGTATATTTGACAAAGGTATTTGCCTCTGTAATGGAAAATGCACAGTTCAGTAAAGTCCCAGTACACTGTAATCTGCAATTAAGGAAAGACTTCCCCACCTCCTGCTCCCTATTATTTCCAGGACTAAATATAAACTTCTTTTTTTCAGTATTTAAAGCCTTGTGGCTTAAAGTTTTCACCAGGTAACAGTCATTTTTGACAGGTGTTATTTATTTGAAATAATATGCCATTTTTACTTTTGTTGGTCAATTAAGGATAATATCATTCTTTTTGTACTTAATTCCCCAACATCATCATCTTTCTTTCCATTCTCTCTTCCCAACACTGCCAAGGATTCCCTTAACATTGGGGTAATAATAATTCTTGACTTAGACACTAGTCTAACAGGGCCTGAGCCTATTATAATCCGCCAACCTTCCTAGTTATGTCAGAAGTTCAATAACTTTCAAATTAAAGGCCAACAAGTAATAAGTTAAATGAAGGAAATTCAAAGAATGAAAAGTACATCAAAAGAGAGAGGGTTTTTAAAATGTAATATGAAGATAAAAAGGCAAATATGTAGTTCCCTGATTCTACTGATTCTTCAGTGTATCCTTCTATTTTCCTCTTCTTTCTTTTCTTCCCAAACGTATTTCTTTTTTTCTTTTTGTCCCAGTATACTGGCTATATTTCTCTATAATTTCTCAATTGTATTAATATTTTTATTCAGTATTCTTTCTGGCAGGCCATATTAGTCTACTATTTGTTAAACTTGCTCTTGAGATGGTCTCTGTAGGAGGTACAATTTTGTATTTTCTCAAATATTGTATTTATTTCTTACCTCTGAAATATGTATGAAAAAGCTGGTCAGGAACCCACAATATCTTTCCTTCTCTTTACTCATACAACTACAAATACAGCTCAGGTCCTTGTTACATCTTTCCTGTACTACTACAAATAGTACATATTTTAAAGTACCCTGGACAACAAGGAGGCCAAATCTGCCACTACTTAAGAAATTAATTTAAACTATTCATGTGAAGCTGAATACTAAAGCTGAACCTTAGATGATATGACCACATAAGAAGACAGGATTCAATCCTCAGTGGAAAAAATTGAAGTGAAAGGGAGAAGGGAATAACATGATGAGATGGACAGAAAATGTCATGGAAGCAATGAAAACGAACTCAGACAGACTTTAGGAGACAGTGGAGGTCACAAAAAGTTGGATACAAACTAAATGATTGAACAACATTCATTACACAATGTTTTAACTGGTCTCTGTATCCCAAGTCTCTCGAGTTTCATCTACTCTGCATTCCACTGCCAAAGTGATTGTTCAGACTGACTCAGATTTTCATTGGTTCCCTGTGACCTCCAGAATTAAATATAAGTTTGTTTGGCATTAAAACCCTTCATAACCATCAAAGTCTTTCCTACTTTCCTGATTTTTTTTATATTTGATCCTCCTCTACTCATGCACTCTGTTCTATCAATACTAGTTAAATATAGCACCTCTCTATCTCTTCCTTTGTAAATACTATCCTTATCCCTGTGGAAGGCTATGGTCCGCCACTGTTTCTTAGCCTTTTTGACCTCCTCCTTCCAGATATCCCCAACTGCTCATGCCTTCTTCTCTAACCATCTATCCTTATACCTGTCTTGTTAACATGATGTCTCTCTCATTAGAATGGAAGCTCCTTGAGCTGCAACTATGCTTTTAACCTGTTTTTAACCCTAATGATTCATACAGTGCTTAAAACAAAGTAAATTTAAGTGTCTGTTTACTAGCTAACAGTGGCTAACTAATTTAGTCTCCATCACTTGTATGCTAATTATGAACGATTTCAAGGAAATAACATCCTGAAGGGAGAGGAATGGGCAGGGTGTACTATGACCAGAGCCCAAAGAAATAATATTCTATACATAGATATTCCATTAAATCTTTGATATTCCTCACTTTTTGAAAACTTGAGGTAATTCATAGCTAGGATTTGTGGTAGTGGATACAAATTATTTTATTTTCTGTTAGTTTTGTTTTTTTTTTCTCTAACTCTAAGGTTTTGCTGCTACCAAGTAAAAGCATACTTCTGCTATTTATGGAATGTCATGATAGCCTCAAGAACATATAACCTGCTTTCTGAGATAAAATAAATGAGGACTCTGGTATTAGAGTGTTCAAACAACAGATAATTTGTTTATCAATAAACTATAAAAATAATTATTCAAAATAACAATGCATAAATTCCAGTAGTTTACCACAAATAATAATAGTAGTAGTAATGTTATTAGTATTAATGATAATAGTAATATTAATTAATAATTATGTATTAATTAATAACATAATAAATAATAGTAATATTCATAATAATAGTAATCAAATTTGAAATGACATCTCTTAGAAAGCAACATGCTAAATCTCTGATTTCAATTCCAACTGTCAGTCATAATCAAGCTGACAAGTTGCTCAATGTTCATTGTTTCCAGAAAACCTCCTTTTTATGTGAGGTCTAAGCTCTCATTAGCCGAGACCAACTCAGAAGTGTCTCTTATTGACTGTCTGAAGTAAAACACTTCTTCACTTAGCCAGCTCAGAGATATTTTCTCACCAGATAACAGTCAATTCTCCTAAGTGTTAGTTATTTTTAAAAATGTCCCCTTTTTACTTTTGATGGTCAATCTAGAAAGTTTCTCTTTTTTTAGTGGCCTACTAAAATAAAAACTCAGTTTAGGGTAGCTAGCTCCAGTCAGATGATCATTTGTAGTCATAGCTTCAATCAGACTATTAGCTTTCTCATTAGTACTTGTTATTTGTGGCTCAAAGGCAAACTCATTATTGAAACTAGTTGAAACAGCATGCTACAATGGAATGAGAACCCACATAAGGCCAGATGATCTTGGTACCAACTTTAGTTCTCCCATTTAGTATTAATATGATCTAGAGAAAACTACTTACTATCTCTAGGAACTCAGTTGATGTTCTCAACTCTGTAGTACATATTTTCTGACTAAAATCATGTTATAGATTTTAGGGTTGATATTTCCCTCATTGGAACTACTAACAATTTTAGATTTACATATCTTTCCCCCAACTCTGTGATGATCCCTAGCCTTTCATCTCCAACTGCTTTTCAGACATTTAGGACTGGATATACAGAAAATAATAGAACTTTTGACTACTAGTACCTTCCCTATTAATTATTTCTTATTTATCCTACATATAGCTTATTTGCATGTATTTTCCATTAGATTGCAATTTCCATAAAAACAGGAATTGTCTTTTTTTTTTCTTTTTGTATCCCTACTGCTTAACACAGTACCTGGCACATATTAGGTATTTAATAAGTTTATTGATTATTTAATGAACTAGGATTTCTTTCATATTGATGAAACTGCTTATGATAGTATCAGGACTAGATGATGCCTTAGAGAAGTCATAGGGCAGTATGTGGTTTTAGGCATACATATAATGTATGCTGGTAAGTAGTTAAAGCTGGCTCTCTGGTGTCCTGTCCAGTGGGACTCAGTTATTCGGGGGGTCGAGGGGAACCCAGCCTGAAAGAGAAATGAGCGAGAAAGAAGAGCGAGACCAAGCAGATTCTTGTCAAGGTATCAGTTTATTGCTCTTGGGGTACAGCTTATATAGCAAAAAGCATGAGAAAGAGAAGTAGGGTTGGGCCTGGGAAAGGAACATGGGGATGGCTGGTTCAATGAACAGGAACAGTTTGTGGTTAGGATACAATGTTGGAATATTCTATGGTCGGCCGATTCTTAGAACAATTTGTCTGAGGGTAATGCCCACTTAGGGGGGAGAAACACCTGGGCAGGCCCACTTAGGGGGGAGAGACACCTGGGCTGAAGCTGTTGGCTCTCAACACTCTGGGGAGAGGGAGAGGGAATATATGCATGACATTTTTAAGTTAAATTGTATTGGACTGCAACTTATTTTCCCCCATTTGTTGCTTTTTTGCAACTTGCTTAATACGAAAATATTTTTTCTATAATGTTACATGTATAATGACCATTATATTGCTTGTTTTCTCAATGCATATGGGAAGGGCTGGAGAGAAGAAAATTTGGAACTCAAAAATTTTAAATGAATTTTTTTTTCCTGAGGCTGAGGTTAAGTGACTTGCCCAGGATCACACAAGCTAGGAAGTGTTAAGTGTCTGAGACTAGATTTGAACTCAGGTCCTCCTGAATTCAAGGCTGGTACTCTATCCACTGCACCACCTAGCTGCCCTTTATATAAATTTTTTAAAAACTATTTTAAAAAGAAAATCTGCATTACTAATGTTTTCTCCATCACTTTGTTAAGTCTAGATAATGAACAAAACAATAAATCAAAGCCTCATTTGTAGCATCTGCCAATTTCTCAAGCATAAATGCTCACACTGAACATTTAGTAAATGGCTGGCACATCCCTATGTACACTTAGCCTGGATGTCTAGAGCTAAATTAGAGAAGAAAATCCAATATGAGGATCATGATACTAATAGTATCCAACCTCAAAATGATCAGAGAAAGAGGGAAAGTACCTATTTGGACAAAATAGTAGCTCTCTTTGTAGTGTCAATAACTGGAAAATAAAGGGGTGCCCATCAATTACGAAATGACATTCAATGCTTATATAGAAATTATATCTCAACAATGAAACAGTAAACCTACTGGCAGTGAGGACCTTCTGATTATCACCTACTCTTAGAAAGGGATAGCTGCTGAAAATAAGATTACAAGTTACCAAGGGCACTGCCTGATTTATAGAAATTGTACCTTTATTATAAAAGGCCTTTCTTGGAAACATTTCCCCTATTTCTTTACATAAGATCTTTCAGACTAATATCCAGTAAATATGATGATATAGTATAAACTCAAACCCTCTCCTTGCTTCCCAAATTTCTCCATAAATCTGGGGGAAAAAAGAACTTTCACATTCAAATAATTCGTGAGGGAAAATATGCTGCATATTCCAAAATCCCTATATTATAAAAAATTATGAGTAAAACAGATTCAGAAAACTTGGAAGAACCATTTGAACTGATACACTATAATAAGAAAAACCTGGAGGATAATTTATACCATAATAACAGGATTGCAAAAAAAAAAAAGTGCTCCCTTTTTTCAGAAAGATGATGAACACAGGGTACAAAATGAGATAGATATTTTTTTTTTTCCTGGGCATAACCAATTCAGAAATGTATTTAGCTTGACTGTGTACATTTGATACAAGGGTTCTGTTTTTCCTTTTTATATTTTTTCCCTTTGGAGGGAAGTTGGAGAAAGAGAAAATAGATTTTTGTAAATTGAAAAATAATAAAATAAATTTTAAAGTTAATAATTTACAATGATGCTATTATGTTATTTATGGAGGAAGCAAGTAGGAGATTATTCTCAGACATGTTTGCTGGACAAATTCTCTTATATAAAACTCTCCTCTTGGTGTTTGCTTATGAAAAGCTCCTCAGAACTACATTCTATGTAGCACAAACTACATAGCAAATTGCAATAACGCAATCAACTCATTCCAGGTGGTCAAGCTAGACTCAGGGACAAGTAATGTAAAGCTTTAAAAGATCCATTTAGCAGCTTCCTTTAGCTGCTCCACTGATGTCCAGTTTATAGCTTCTTCTTAGGGCTGACAAAGACCTGGGAAAATGCATATTAGCCAACTGCTGAGAAGCCATCTTGAATACTTCCAAGCAAATATGTTGGCTCTGATGAGGTATTCTGGCTGGAATAAGTTTAGCAAGATTAAACAAAAGGTATATCTGTCTCATTATTTCAGAATTTTAAAAAGAGCCCAGCATGGTCTTTGTGCTACTGTAATTGCCAGAGAGCATAAGAAAGGGCCAAAATTTTTTCTGGGCTTATGCTCCTTCTCTGAGCTTCTAACAAGCATGTTCTAATGAAGATGATTGTCCTGGTGAGGCACATTTCAGGAAATCTCAATGTGATACTGAAAAGGTGGTAAAAGCCACAGAAGTAAAAGTATTTACCATGAGTACCAAGATTATAACTAAATGGAGAGAAAAGAAGTCACATATTGCCTATCCAGTGACGAAAATTTCTGAAGATGATGTTTGAATGAAAGAAACTTCAATGCTTATATAGAAATTATATCTCAACAATGAAACAGTAAACCTACTGGCAGTCAGGACCTTCTGATTATCACCTACTCTTAGAAAGGGATAGCTGCTGAAAATTAGATTACAAGTTACCAAGGGCACTGCCTGATTTATAGAAATTGTACCTTTATTGTAAAAGGCCTTTCTTGGAAACATTTCCCCTATTTCTTTACATAAGATCTTTCAGACTAATATCCAGTAAATATGATGATATAGTATAAACTCAAACCCTCTCCTTGCTTCCCAAATTTCTCCATAAATCTGAGGGAAAAAAGAACTTTCACATTCAAATAATTCATGAGGGAAAATATGCTGCATATTCCAAAATCCCATTTTGCATATTTTTCTCTTTTTAAAAAAAAATATAACTTTATTCTTGAGTAGGTTCTATAAAATTTTTCATTTTTTAAAAAATTTGCCGTCACATATCTTATCAGCCAAATGAGAATCTTAGTTTCCACTTCCATACTTTCAAATCATAAAAAGCCCTAAAAGTTTAGTTATAATATAATTTACAGAAACATAAATCAAGGACTTTGCATCTGAACATGTAGAAATGTCATATGAAGTCAAATCATTCTAGAATGAGTCAATTTGTCAGGCTTCATAATAAAAAAAATTAAAATTCAGCTGTGATGATATCAATGGATTCACAGTGAAAAAGATCTAAACGAAATATGTAGACTGAATAAGAAAGTGGGAATTGGGTTGTACTAAAAGAAATAGTCTGTCTGCTTTCATATGATAATAGAAACATTTGACAAGGTGATTACATTAAAATCCTTGTTAAAGTGTCACCAAAAAGATAGAAAGAATTATAGACCCTTAGGTGACAGGGTATAATTCTTTCATATTAATTATGTTTTAGAACCTGACTGATGTTCTAACCTATTTAAATGATCTGCATTATGGGAATGAATCTTAATTTCACTTGCATATTTGAAGAGTGATCAAAATTCATATTTAATGCTTGAGTCAATCTTGCTTTTGGAGTCATAAATGATATGTTGCAGAAATATAAGTTTTAACTCAATAGAACCATGTTATATAAAATATAAATTCATTCTATGTTGTCTAGTACACAATTTCTTCTTAGGAATGTAGGATTCCAGATTTAGACCTGGAAGGGAACTCAGAAGTTTAGTTGAAGAAACAGGGCCAGAGAGATTAAATGCCTTCCTCAAAGTGACATAGGTCCTCAGGGGCAGAGCCAGATACTCCAACTCTAGCATTCTTTCCACTATAGCACATGGAACCATTGAGACATCATTTAGCGGAAAAGTCAACCTTAGTATTGACTTTTTTTGAGATCTAATTTTGATTGAACTTTTTAATCATTTTTATATCACACTTTCACAAAAGTTCTTTCTCTTATGCTTTATTATGGCAGGAAGAAGACTCTAAATTCTCAAAGGCTATACTAGTAGGATCCAATTATACATTATGTTTTGATCATTTGAGGGCTGGCTTAACTTTATTTGAATGGTTTGTCAATTAAAAAGTTACCATTATTTAGGAGCCACAATTATGAATTCATGAATCTTTTCCCCACCAACATAAAGATAAAATTAATGTAGACAATAAAATAAAATACATGATACATCAGAAATATACACTTAAAAACCTTTTTATCAGGACATTTGGCGTCATGAAAACAAAAAACATTTGTCTTATTCTTTTACATGGAAGAAGTAGTTTCTCCAAAAATATCATAAGACAAACTTCTAGTTTCAAAGAATGGCAGAGGCAGAGCTGGAAGGGACCTTGGGTTCCATATAGTCCAACTGTATCATTTTACAGATGAGGAAACCGAGGCACAAAGGAATCAAAAGACTTGGCCAAGATCATATGTACTAAGTGACAAAGTATAAGGTGAACATGCCTAATCTTATTCTAAAATTCTTCTACTAACACTGTACCATTCCTGTACCATATGTCATATGCCACTATATCATGTATTTCAAGTTTTCTTGACTCCCAATCTTGAACACCCCTTGCTTTTTGGATTTTTTAAATTATCTTCTTTGATATCTCTCTCATTTGTAAGAGAGGAGAGGCAAGAAAAGAAGCACACCTCCTATGCTTCTAAAGCCCAAATTCTGATAAGCTTAAAGCCGGAAACACTGAGTACAATTATAACAAACAAACAAACAAACAAAAAAATCCTTGTTTTCTGAAAAAAGATAAAGAAAATAAGAAAATATTTTAAGTAATAAGAAACTTAAATGGTAGTATTAAAAAAGACAATTTGAACAGAAAATATTGTGTATAATCCTTAATTTAAGTAAAACTTGATTTAGCTTAGTGGCAAAATGAAGCATTAGTACACACAGAAATTTTGACATTTTCATGTATTTTCTTCCTGAGGCTCAAATAAGAAGCTACAAATTCTTCAACAAGCCTCTTTCTGTGTGTGTGTTATCATAAATACACACATATACATATGTATATACTTATATAACAAATATATATATGTATATGTGTGTGTTTACATATTTTGCATGTATCCATACATATATATATATATATATATATATATATATATATATATATATATATATATATATATATATATATATATATGAATGAAAGTATCACATGGCTTACAGGAATAATATGAGGCTAACTTTTGATTTAGCTAGAGAATATAATACATTCTCTTCACCTCTTGGCAAAGAGATGATAGATTAGAAGTACAGAATGAGAAATCTATTTTCAGAAATTGCTAATGTATTGATTTGTTTTGTTGAACTAGATTGGTATACTACAAAGCAAGGCTTTTACAAATGCAAGCCAAATGGAGGCATTCTTAGGAGTAGTGATGCTAAATTTAATTTTAAAAAGGAATGTGAAAAAAAAGTTTTTAAAATATTTAAGAAAAAAGTAGAAGTATAAGAGATAGTAGAAAAATAGGGCAGTTTTTTACCACTACCATTAAATTTAATGTGGATTTAAAATATGTATAACTTTATAATTTTTTTATTATTTGCACATTAATAAATATATGTTTACTAATGTTTAAATTCACAAGAAAAAAGAAAATTTATAATAAATAATATAATTCTGGGAGTGTGCTGAGGCAACCTGAACTGGGTTATGAGAATTTATTGTTACATTTTCACTGTTAGCATTTATACTTTGAAAATTGGCAAAGGTTTGATTTTTTCGTTGTTGATGTAAAGATTTTTTAAAGTGATGGAGAAAATGTTAATAATACAAATTAAACTTAACAGTATGTCAGGTATACTTTATTATTTTTTTATTAATAATGCAAAGATGATTAATAGACAAATGGCATCTCCAATTTGGTGAATCCATTTCCCATTAGCCCTGCAAATGTTATTTTCAAGGCAACATTATTGGACTAAGGTGTAGGTTTTTGAAGTCAATTGTTAAACATTTACCAGCACACTCTTGTACAATTCATTCTTATGAAATTATGTGTGTATATATATATATATATGCATATATATATGATAAAATAGAAATCACTATTCATAATAATTATATGTTATGTTTATTATTCCTAAAGAATTTCTTTTTTTCTTTAAAACTCAAAAAAGTTTTAAGGAAAAGCAACAATAGTAATTTTTTAAAATTTCTTACATTTCCAAAAATTTTTATCTAAAATAGCCAGGGATAGAAGCCAGTGAAAAAGGATTGATAAGAATATATCTTTCTGGCATTTTGACAAACTTATCAAAAGGACCCAAAACTTAAGAGAAGAGGAAGAAAACCTGCTGTTTTCTTCAATCAGAAGGCCTAAAACTGAATCCTGGTATTTTTTTTTTGAGAACCAGAAGTTAAATTCCTAGGTCTACACTTTTCAAAATCTATGGTACTTCTCCCTTCTACATAATCTCTCTCTTTTTAAAAACTATTCATCTATTTATTTATTTTTGGTTAGGCATTTTTTAACATATTTCCTTATGAATTATGTTGGAAGAGAAAAATCAAAGCAAAGGAAAGACCATGAGAGATAAAGAAAACAGAAGAAAAACAAAAAAGAAAGTGAATCTCCATAGTCTTTTAAGGAATACCAACAGCATTTATCAGTTGAATTCATAGCTGAAAGCAAAGTATGCCCTCACTATTGCCCCAAATTTTTGTAAGTATCATGCCCCTAATTATCCATTTTTATTCTTTCTAGTCCTTTCTAGTCAAGGATGTTGTAAGGCTTAAATGAAATAAGGAATTCATATTTTGCAAATTTTAAAACACTATAGAAATGCCAAACATTACCATCACCATTATCATTGAATATTAACCATCATCTTCTTCCTGCAAATATCAGTCAGATGATTTCATCATTCCCTGAGCCTTCTCCTGGACTCCTGATGAGTTCAAGCAATGTTTATAGAGCAATATAAGTGTATGCTGATAAATGTTTAACTATTGGACTCAAAGGAGGAAAAACTGATATAAATGTATAAATTTGAGCTGCATTACTAAAACTTTCTTGAATCTAGATGGATCACCAAAACAATAAATCAAGCCTTGATTTGTAGTGATTGCTGATTTCTGAGGTATAAATATCCATGCTGAAAATTTCACAGTGAGCTCTCAGAAGATGGCTAGAATTGGTTCTAGCATACCCATGTTTCTAGAGGTTGTCATTTTTAACAAAGAAAATAAAATAATAACTAAATAGTTCTGTTTTGCTTTGTGGTTGGTATTCTGGTCCCATTCACCCTCATCAGTGCATCTCTACCTTTTTTGATCTTCCTCTTTTTTATAATTAAGCAAAAATCAAGACATAAAATCAACAAAACTTCCTTATTTTTTCTTTATCAATCTAAGTTCATTCAGATTCTAGTGCTCCAGATAAGAAAATGTCAGGCTTTTGTATTTGCCTCAAACTGCCTATAAATTTTTTTAACTTTCTTCATATGTTTTTTAAAATGTGAGTTGGTCAATGAGTTCCTTATATTAAATGGCTAGGACCAAAGATTCATCATTAATAGTTTGATGTTAAATTGGAGGTTTCTAATGAAGTAACCCAGAAATTTGTACTTCTGAACCTACTTTATAAATACATGAATATCAGCATAATAACATGCATGTAAAATGTCAAGGTGACAAAAAAGCAGAGAGAGAACATGATAAGATTTTTAAAAGTTCTTGATAGGCTATAATACTAAGCTGAGTCTAATAAAATAGAATTTAATGGGAATAAATGTAAAGTCTAACATATTCAAAAGTAGAAGAGGAATAAGATATGTCTCAAAAGCATCTCCTCTGAGAAAGATCTCAAAGGTTTTCTGGGCTGTGTACTCAATATGAGTCAATCAGTCAAAGCATTTAAGTCCTGTGCTCAATGTGATGTGGCAGAAAAGAGAGATAATGCAAGAGAGAAATAAGGTCCAGCAATAAGAAGATGATCATCCTGCTGTGCTCTGCCCTAGTCAGATTACATTAAGAATTTTGTGTTCAGTTACAAGTTCAAAATTTTATGGATGGAGAGAGCCCAGATACAAACAGAATGCTGAAAGGCTTCAAGGTCATGAGATATGAAATTTAGTTGAAAGAAATAGGAAAATTTAACCAAAAGAAGATTTGGGATGAAATGAGATATTGATAGCTATCATAAAGTATTCAAAGGATTGTCATATGTGAGAGAGATTAAGCTCATTCTACTTGAGATCAGAGAGCCAAGTTAGAATTTATGGGTAGAGGCTATGAACAGTCAAATTCTGACCTATTATAAAAAATAAACTTCCTAATAATTACAACTATCCAAAAATAGAACTATCTCAAGAAGGAAGATTTCTTCCTCACTTAAAAGCTAATTGTCCACTTTTCAGATATTTCATTGGGTGGATTCTTTTCTGGGTTTGTTTCTAAGATTATTTTCAAAGTCAAGGTTCTGTGATTGCAAGATATTCTAAAATCAAAACTATCAAGACAAAAGACAGGATTGTTACAATATTTGACCTGATAAATCATTGCTGCTTTGAAAGTCATTTTTTAAAGTAAACAATACAGATAGTATTTCAAGCTTTTTAAAACTTATTTTAGTATCTGAAATATAAAATCAATTGAAAACCCAGATGTAATTAGCACATACATTTTTACCCATATGTGTAATGCATAATTTAATGGATCTATGAAAACATTATTACTGCAACACAGTATCACAATAGTTCTTTGGGAACCATTATAACCTTTTTTAAAAAAGAAACTCACTGTAAATTCAAATTTGCCAGCTGTACTGAGTAACATTGCTAGATGACTAGACCATGTATATGCATTACATGTCTCTCTTTCCCAACATATGACATTACTTTCAAGGCTTCACACACCATATTACCTAAAAATATTCCTTTTTTCACATATAAAATAATGGACACTTAAGTCCATTTGTTCTTATACAAAGGGAAATTATTAGAATTACATAGATTCCCAAAAATATGTCTTGACCTTTTAGGAAAGAAAAAACATTTTTATTTAATTTGTTCTTTTCCATTCACACAAGAAAATTTATTTCCCTGCATGAAGTTTCAAGTGCTACCAAGTCATCCTTCAAGAGCCAAATACTTATTTGATTTAATAATAGTGATTATAAAATTCTTCATTCTCAAGTATTTTTGCAACATAGGCTTTTTCCTCTCATTTTATAGCTAGACTATTTAATTCTATTAATAAATTACCTTAATAAAAGTCATACAAATTATTTGCTATGGGGAAAGATTGTGTTAGTATTTAATTCTGCTGCCTTCAGATATTTTGAAACAACTTAACATTTTAAGTGATTGGTCCACACTCCTAGGTTCTGGCCTAGTTCTGTTGTAGAATTTCCTCTCTAACAAAAACCCTATGAACTTATTCAGTTAGTAGCTATTTCCCTGAAATCATAGTCATCTTATTTTGTCCAAGGGAATTTTCAAATAAAGTAATTCAATTGGATTTAATCTTTCCTTTTCCCATCTCTAGAGATTCTTTTAAAAAAAAAATCTTCACTTTATTGCTCTATATTACACTTTCCAAAAAATACTCTACTATCTTTGTTTTATGTTATCAATTACTTTATTAGTAACTAGAGATGGTTCGCAATCATCTGGAAGTGAAATCCCTCTCAAAGCAAAGGAACTACTGCACTCTTTTTGCTGCAAGGCACTTCTCCTACACTGTTGCTTTCACTCATATATCCAGATATTCCACCTAATGGGCTAAAGAATTGAACTTTGATTCAGACTAAATTATACCCTGACAGGCAACTAGTTGACCTGGTGGTTAGACTGCTGTACCTGGAATGAGGAAGAGTCATCTCCCTCAGTTCATATCTGGCCTCCATTTAGCCCTGGTTTGTTTGCCTTAGTTTCCTTAACTGTGAAATGATCTGGATAAGGAAATGGCAAACTACTTCAATATCTTTGCCAAGAAAACCTCAAATTGGGTCACAAAGAGTTGGACATGACTGAAAAATGACTGAACTAAATAAATTATACCTTTGATCTTATCTAAGTCATAATCCCAACTCCTCCTTTTCTCACTAATGTTATTCCCTCCCTTCCAAAATTATTCCTCCTACTGAAGTAGGTAAAATACTATATGATTTACTTATATCTTTGTATTATTATTAATTATATTGTTGATAAATTACATAGCCAGTAATATTGAATTACTCCTGGGGGGCTGTGCTTTTGATATAGCAATATGAACATCTACTTATTGAGAAAGAGATTAATTAAGTTTATTAAATAATAGTTAATAAATTTGGGTAAGAATTGTAAGCTAACTGATTAAATCATGAGAAAGAATTTGTGATTAAATTAATTAATGAGAAACCAAACCACTAGGGTCCCAAACTCCAAATACAAACTCAATTCAACAAAGTCAAAGAAGCTCATCTTTACTCCTAATGTTCTTTCATCCTTTCCCCTCACACTATTGCTTTCTTGACTATTATCACTACTTATTCTTGATCATTATATCATTATGACCACACTTATACTCTGCATTCTTTCTTTCACTCAACTACTGGTTTCCCCATACACACCAAAGCCTCCAATGCTAGCAATAAGGCTTTTTAGTTAAGTCTAATATGCTTATTTTAAGTATGGTAAGGTCCGGACTAGCTCTCTGGAGGATCTCGGGATCAGCCATAGTCCTTGGTTTTTAAGTGGAGAAGTAGAGGAGGCAGGAGAGCACCATGTGGCTGGTCCAAGATAGAGGCTGGACGCGGAGTCTGGAGCCTGAAGTCTTCTCTGGCTGAGAGCTGTCCCAAAGTGACAAGCCAAGAGAGATTTGTGTCCCTCCCTCAGCCCTTAAATCCTTCAGTACAACTACTTACTACACCACATTAAGCATACACAGCACCACGCTATGATTTAAGTATAGCTTTTCAGAGTTCTAGCCTAATAATTTCTAGACATTAAAGACACACAGAACAAATAGGCTCAGAAATAAATGGCAACTGAAGACAAGGAGGAAGTACAACAGACTAATGCATATAGATAAACCTACTTGCACTTCTTTTTTTTTTTTTTTTTTTTTTTTTTTTGCTAGACTCCCACAAAAGTTAGTCAGTTTGGGGAGAGACTTTTAAGAGTAATGGCTAATAAGTTAGAGAATGGCTCAATAAGTTATGGTATATGAATGCAATGGAATATTATTGTTTTGTAAGAAATAATGAACAGACTGGTTACAGAAAAGCCAGGAAAGACTTTCATGAACTGATGATTAGCGAAGTGAGCAGAACCAAGAGAACATTGTACCTAGTAACCACAAGATTATATGATCAACTGTGATGGACTTGGCTCTTTTCAATAATGAGATGATTCAAGGCAATTTCAATAGACTTGTTATGGAAAATGCCAATTACATCCAGAGAGAGAACAAGGGAGACCGAATATGGATCAAAGCATAATATTTTGTGCAAATTAAGACAACTCTGAGATATCACTACATACTGTCAGATTGGCTAGAATGACAGGGAAAAATAATGCGCAATGTTGGAGGGGATGTAGGAAGTCAGAGACACTGATACATTGTTGGTGGAGTTGTGAATACATCCAGCTATTCTGGAGGGCAATTTGGAACTATGCTCAAAAGGTGGTCAAACTGTGCATGCCCTTTGACCCAGCAGTGTTGCTACTGGGCTTATATCCCAAAGAGATCTTAAAGAAAGAAAGGGACCTGTATGTACAAGAATGTTTGTGGCAGCCCTCTTTGTAGTGGCCAGAAACTGGAAACTAAGTAGATGCCCATCAATTGGAGATTGGATTAATATATTGTGGTATATGAATGTTATGGAATATTATTATTGTTCCATAAGAAATGATCAACAGGATGATTTCAGAAAGGCCTGGAGAGACTTACATGAACTGATGCTGAGTGAAATGAGCAGGACCAGGAGATCATTATATACTGCAACAACAATACTGTATGATAATCAATTCTGATGGATGTGGCCATTTTCAACAGTGAGATGAACCAAATCAGTTCCAATAGAGCAGTAATGAACTGAACCAGCTACACCCAGTGAAAGAACTCTGGGAGATGACTATGAACCACTACATAGAATTCCCAATTCCTCTATTTTTGTCCACCTGCATTTTTTATTTCCTTTACAAGCTAATTGTACACTATTTCAAAGTCCGATTCTTTTTGTACAGCAAAACTGTTTGGACATGTATACATATATTGTATTTAATTTCTACTATTAACATATTTAACATGATATTGGTCAACCTGCCATCTCAGGGAGGGAGGAGGGGAAAAATTGGAACAAAAGGTTTGGCAATTGTCAATGTTGTAAAATTACCCATGCATATATCTGCTAAATAAAAACTATTAAAAATAATTTTATTAAAGAAATGACCAGCAGGAGGAATAAGAGAGGCTTGGAGAGACTTACATCAACTGAGTGAAATGAGCAGAACCAGAAGATTTTTGCTGTTGTTGTTTATTCTTTGCTTACTTTGTTTTTTTCTCTCAATTTTTCCCTCTTTGATTTTTCTTGTGAAGCATGATGAATATGGAAAAATATAAAAAATTAAAAATTTTTTTTAAAAAGCATTTTTTAAAAGTTTTTTTCTCTCAATTTTTCCCTCTTTGATTTTTCTTGTGAAGCATGATGAATATAGAAATATGTTTAAAAGGATTGTATTGTTTAAACAACATCAGATTGCTTGATGTCTTTGGGAAGGGCAGAGAGGGAGAAAAATTTGGAACACAAGTATTTATAGGTAAAATACTATATATGATTTACTTTGTATTATTATTGATTATATAGTTGATAAATAACATAGCCAGTAATATTGAATTAATCCTGGGGGACTCTGCTTTTGATATAGTATATTGAACAGCTGCTTATTGAGAAAGAGAATTATCCAGTTTATTAAATAATAGTTAATGAATTTGGGTGAGAATTGTAAGCTAACTGATTAAATCATGAGAAAGCGTTTGTGATTAAATTAATTAATGAGAAAAATAGCCAGAAATACCTTGAATGACCCCAGAACTCAGAGTTATCACCTACAAGTCAGATTCTGTCAGTATCTTTGCAATATGATTACATGTCTTTGCTCTTTCTCCTATCCTTATTACATAAGTAACTTTAGTCATTTATCCTCACTGTTCTGCTAGTTCTCTAAGGAGAGATCCCCAATCAGATCAGAATCTACCTCTAAATCTCAAAACTTAATGAGTCATTAAGCCTCTATTGTTCTAGTAGCCAAATCAATAAAACCATCTATTTCCTATTTTTCTTACAAGTTTTACTAATAAAAATATCTACCATGATCAAGAGTTTCACATACAAGGTGATTTCAAGAGTCTGTAAAACTCATAAAATAGATTCATTGAGTCTGGGAACTCAGAATGGACTGAACTAAAAAAAAATTTTAACACTCAACTTATGGTCCCTAAGCTATTCCTTAAAATATCTACATAATCAGAGGTACCAAGTACCCAGTGAATACAATATTGAAAATATTTGCTGATGCCCTTTTGGCTTATAAACTGAACAACTCTATTAAATCTGATTATTGGCCAAATGTGTCTACACTCACCCTTGTCACTATTTAACTAGGGACCAGCATGCCCAGAACCAACAAGAATTAAGTTCTTAACCCTTGAGCTACCCTTTAGGTGCCAAGGTAAACTTCCTCTTCCTAGACAGAGTTATAGTAAATGAAGGTAAAAATGTGGAACTTCCAGAAGGCTTAAATACTTTCTCTTTATCTGTCTTCAAGTTAATTAAGGTCTTAAAATTCCTAGCTATTTTGTTCCAACAAGGTTTCATCTCCTACTTTCTACTGAATCTTATTTCCTGTAAAGACTCTGAGATGCTATGATCATTTTAAATTAATGGTAAAAATAAACCAAATTCTAAGCCAACACTCTATAAAAATTCCCTTAAAATAGTTATGCATGTTCATTTTTATGCAGCCTTGTTAGATTGTTCAATCTATGAAAAAATGATAATGTCATAATAATTTTATAGGTTTCTTATTACTTACATTATATTGGTTCAATTGGTTAAAGCACAGTGAAAATGAAGCCAAGCTAACGATCCTCATAGCTATTGAATATATTTCTAACCCCTACTCGCTGTCTTATACATTTTCATGCTATTACTCCCAAGAATAAAAGGACAAGAGTGGGGCTGGTTCAGGGCATTTCATATTAGAAAAATAGCTTAAAGCAGATGTCCTCCTGAAGGTGAATGTTATGTCTCTGTGATTGCCACTGGGTAGTTCAGCGACTTCAATTGCAAAAGACAGCTCTACATTGAGCAGAAACAGTTCCATCAACCCTTGTCATACTAGTGCTCTTTCCCTAAAACTATCTCAATCTATCAGTCTATCTGTCTGTCTCACCAGTTTGTTGTAAAGATCAAATGAGAGAATATTTATAACATGGTTAGCACTGTTCCTGGAGCACCATAAGTGCCATATAAATACTTACTATCTTTCTTTCACCTCTCTATCTCCCATTTCTCTTACATAGGCTGAAAGTTACTCAAGGCCCAGAACTGTTTCCCTTTTGCTTTTGAATCTCCACTACCAAGCACCATAACTGGCTTGTAGTAGGTACTTAACAAATGTGTTTGGGTTTATTGATAGTACATTCAACAATTATTCATTGAGCATATACTATAGATTAAGGACTAAGAAATCTTCATGTGTGAAGGAAATGCTTCTTTATTTCTTTGTTTTTAATTACTCATCACAATGCAATGCTCTTTTTCCCCTAACTTTAAAACATCCACTGTTTTCTTTCTTTACCTACCATTCAGCAAAAGTATTGGTCAGCTATTAGAAATAGCAAGAAGGGTAGTTCTGATAATTTACTTCACAGAGTAAAGGGCTGTCTGATCAGCTTACATGCAGCAAGGACAAAGACATTGACAATATGATCCAAGTAAGATGGACCAGTTCTAATATCCCTATTATTTCTGCCCTATAATTAGTGATCCCAGGTAGTCTTCCCTATTTCTTGTTTCGTGACATCTAAATTGGAAAAGAAAAATCTTCTGGAGTGTCTAATGGTGGTCATAGAAATACTGGTACAGTAAAATAAGATCCAAAATACTTTCAAAAGAGAAAGTCATTTTTCCTATGTTTAAAAAATCTAAAAAATCCTAGACCCCCAAGATTGTATGTACAGTTAAAAGAAGTGAGGTAATTACTTAGATAACTTAGAAAAATAAAAGGAATATATTTACTTCAAAAATCTGACAAAAGTCATTAAAATCTGTTCATTCATACATATGGGAGGGGTGGCAAGGTCCTAAATCGGACACTTGTGGAAAACATATTAGTATTGTAGATGAAAGCTAAGGAAGGAACCTCCAAAACCATGCAATCTACCCTTTTCATTTTATAGATGAGGAATCTGAGACTTAGAGAAAGAAGTAAGCTGCCTGAAGTCACACAGATAGTAAGCATCACAGGAAGGGTGAATTACATAGAGAAAAGTGAGCCAGTCAAATTAGGTTCAAGCCTTTCCTCTGGCACATATTTGATGATACTGAGCAAGTCATTTAACCCCTCAATGTTATCTCAAAGACAGTAAATTGCTGAGAATATACTGCTCTGCAGTGATAGAAGAAATTTCTTTATCTGAGAGTTCCCTTTACTAATAATATTGGTCCCTTTCTTTATCACATTTCAGAGCCTAATACTATTCACACCTACAAGGTTTTCAGCTTATAGCTTATTTGGAGAACTTCAAAAAGTTAGTGTTAGACTTTTTACATATGGCCATAAAAACACAAATGACACTGTAAAGTTCTGATTGTTCCCTTAGGATCTTTGTGAAATTTAACTGTTTTTACATCTTTGGGAATTTGAACCAACTAATTTTACTCTAGACCTTGTCTCTCATTTCAAAAGCATTAACCTTCTCATGCTAACATGCATTCTTTTGACCTGCACCTTGCTTCCAGTGCCTTGCATTAAGAATCCCAGATATTTGGTAAATAAGCCATGACTTTGCATGGCCTGACCAATGCTACAAGCCTCTCCATTACCAGGGTCCTCATTCTGACTATTTTTCATGCTCTCTAATACAAAAAGTCTCAGCTGGTTTCCTTCTGGGATATCTAACTCATAATAGAGACTAATGGAAATATCCAAGAATTCTTTGATAATTTTCTCAATTATTCATTTTGAGTTTATATACATGCATAATACAGCACAGGAACTCTATTGTCAAGATGAGCTTCTATCCCAAAAAACATCTGATTACAAAACGCTGGTGACTAATGCAGTAATTAGTTAAAAATTAGTTTAATTAATGCAAAGGTCTTTATTATATTATAGTCCTATTTTTTAAACTGTTATAAAAGATAATCTGATTTCTCAGGGAATTATGCCGACATAGATTAGATGCTCCTGAATAAATAAAAACTGCCTATATCTATTATAGAGGACAAAATAAAACTAAAAAGCATGCACTGATAACCTCCTGAAAACTCTAAAATTCAAATATCTAGGAACATAAAATCCCAAATTCAAGGATCCTAGTTTAAAGAAAAAGAAACTTCAATCAGCAAGAAAAAAAAAATGACTGCAAGGATCAATTAGTCATACAATCATACAAGATTTAGATGCTGCCACCATAAAGGAGTTGAAATATGACAATCCAAAAGGCAAAAGATATAGGCTTACAAGCAAGAATAACTTATTCAGCAAAACTGAGGATCATCCTACAAAAAAAAAAAAAAAAAAAAAAAAAAAAAAAGAATTATTGATGAAACAGAGGACTTCTAAGCATTCCTTAGTATTAGGGAAATTGAAGACAAGATCAGTCACAGGTGCTTTCAAAATTCATACAAAAATAAAGCAAATATTGTCTTCTAGCAAAAAAAAAATTAAAAAATTGAACAATTATGTGGAAATAAGGCAAGGAAGAATAAGGGTTATCCTTTTTTTTTTATCTCATTTTCCTTTAGCATTATCACCACTAAGAATAAAAGGGATAAAATCCCCATAGTCACATACATCTCCACTTATTCATGCAGAGGTCACTTCTCAACACCAGAAAAAAAAAAAGTTTCTAATTACCAACTTCCATGGTTACACTCCAGGGCTGATCTTGTGAGAAATAACTCCACTGGACTTGGGAAGGATAAAGTTAAAAGTTTTTAATTACACTACTGCAGAGATGGGTATTCTACACAAAAGGAATGCTTGGAATCAATACAAATCGTCTTTTTTTACACAAAATTCAAGTTCCTCCCTTGATGTCCCACTGGCTGAATACTATAGAGGCCACAGTCTCTCAGGAGCAAGTAATCCCTGATTATGAATCTCCTCATCTGATTACATCACTTCTTCTCTCTTAGCATTCACCTTATTTGGATGCAATTCAGTTCTTCCCCTGGTTCCCTATTAGCTGAGTATTATTCTATCTGAAGAGTCCAATTCCCCAACATGAGTCTAAAGTCTCCTCCTCTAATTACATCATTTTATCTGACCCTGCCTCCCATGTATAAGTAGTTCTCCACCACTAATTACATTTTACAACAGTATTTCTTATTCTAAATCTCTACCTTTGATTATAATCATTAGCAAGTCTGAGTCTCCTACTTCTGATTATATTTCCCTTTTATTAGTTTTGTTTATTTCATGTGCTAGCCTCCATTCTTTAGGTTTCAATTTATTTTTCTAATTTAAATTTCATTTCTCTGTACTTCTCTAATTTAATTTGCATAACTCTGTGGAAACTGTTATCCCCATCCAATTTTCATAATCTCACATTAGTTTCCTTTCTTCCCAAACTAGAAAGAACTACATATACTAGCCTATTGCTTGCCCTGCATGGTTACATAGCAAATTATAATAATTTGTTAATTTTAGAACATCCTATACCGAATTTGTTGAACACTGAATAATGTTCCCTTTTAAAATTTTTGGATAAAGTGATTTCTATATTTCCTCTGACCTTCTTGACTTCTACTTTCCTAAAATCTAGACTGTTTCCCTGACCAATCCCAGCATTCCTTTTCTTAGCTATCACAAACTCCAAGGAGACACATCATCATTTTTTTTTTCAAAGTTCTTGTTACTTCCAAAGCATTATCACTTTTTCCTTCTTAGGCAAAATTGTTTCAAGTAGCAATTCCCTTCACTACTTCCTTCCTTAGTCTTTTAAAAGATTAAATTATCAGCAAAGCAAGCCCAGAATTTGTCAGATGTGCAGCTTTTAGCATATAGTTAACGCTTCTCATCAGTACTCTATTTTATTATCTCTCCATCTGTAGTATAATTAATATTAGGAAACCACTATATATATATATTGTCCATTTGGACAAGGTATCAATAGTAGTCTCTCACAACATTCTCACATCTGTTTTTCCTTTCTTTTTCTTCTCATCCAAATGCTTGTCATTCTGACCATCCTTTCAGATTCTTGGATTTCAATAGAGCTATATAAATAATAAAAGAAGTGCCAGATGTAATTGTAGAACCACTTGACATAGAGTAGTACTGTTACTCTCCCCTTTAGATTAGGCCTATTTCTTGGCTTTTTTTTTGCCTTGAGGTCATTTCCCATCACCAGGTTTCATTTTCCTCTTATGTAAAATGAACTCAATGGGGATGATCTCTCAAAACCCCCGATAGCTGATATGAGGATGCCAATCTTTTATTAGCATTTGACCTAAGCCATTCACCTAAAATATATTTTCTTTTGTCAATTCCTACTTCATTCTTTAAAATTTTAAGTTTTAATGGGACAAAAAGAAAAACTATAGAATTCAGTGTCCAAATTAAGAACTCTATAGAAGCTTCACTTATTTGCTAATTATATTCTGAAACAGTTCTGAAGAACAAATTTAAATGGATTCAGACAAAGTTTAGATATATGATTAAATCTCTGATATATGAATCTCCATTATTGTTCAAAGAATATCTGATATGTTCATTAATTGTTCTTTCTTTGAGCCATGATTTTTTAAAAACTTGAGATGAAGGTCTCCAGAAAAGACAAAAAGGAAGAGGCTTGGTTCCATTTGGACTGAATTAGGGAGATAGCAAAGCAATATTGCTATTCTGCTTTTGTTCTTTAACTAAAGCAATTTCTACAGTTTAAAAATATAAAGGATCATGTATTCAAAAAAAGACAGCTAATTATGTTAAAATGAAATTCAGAAAAAGTACAAAAGCCTAGTTCACAACTTGGTATCCAGGTTTGTTTTTCTGCACTGGTTTTTTCTCTCATCTCAAGAACTACTTTTCTTTTTTTATTTTTTAATTAAAGATTTTATTATTTTCAAAACAAATGCATGGATAATTTTTCAATATTGACTTGCAAAACCTTGTGTGCCAAATTTTCCTTCTCTTCTCCCCACCCCTTCCCCTAAGTAATCCACTTAATGGAAAGTTATCCAATATATGTTAAACATGCTAAAAAATATATGTTAAATGCAATATATATATATATGTACATACATACATACATATATACACATATATGTGTGTGTATATATTGTTTATACAATTATAGTGCTACACAAGAAAAATCAGATCAAAAAGGAAAAAACTGAAAAAGAAAACAAAATGCAAATAAACAACAACAAAAAGAGTGAAAATGCTATGTTGTAATCCACACTCAATCCCCACAGTCCTCTCTTTGGGTGCAGATAGCTCTATCCATCACAAGGTCATTGGAAATGGCCTCAATCATCTTATTGTTAAAAAGGACCATAAAGGACTAGTTTTCTATGGCCATAGCAAAATACAACTGCTTTATGAAGAGGATCTTGAGTTAAATACTAACTAAAGACTCATAAAATGAATTTGTATACTTATATTCCTGCTTTGCTTTTGTATTTCCATTTTCTAAGTCTTTTCAGGTTAAAAATTGTGCCTTACAGCTATGAAGGATTTTTATTTTTTAAAAAAGTTCTGTCTCAGAACAAAAGTCTAAGTATATGTAAAGCTCTTCTGATGCTGTTTTATCAATTGTTTTTATTACAGTAGATCAAGACTGTGCTTTAGCATCATAATTAGTGTGTCTTTGGAAAGATTTTAATGGGGATCTTGCTAGTGAATCAAAATGTCTTCCACCTGATCTTGATTTTGCCCCTGAGGTAGTCTGCTTCTAAGGTGAACTTGATTATTATTACTAGCATTTTTTCTAAGGTATCTTGATTTCCTTCCTGAAGTAGTTTCCTTATTAATGAGTTAGATTGATAATTAGATTTTAAAATTCTTCATATCTGTAAAAAAAAAAAAAGAAAATTATTCCTTATACATCTTGTGTCTCTTCAAAAAGTCTAGCAAATAACCTTTGCATATAAGTATCTGAGAGATATTTGTAAAATGGATTCCTTAATTTAATGAGTGTGCTATATTTTCCAACATTTAGATGACCATTCCTCTGAGAGAATCCTAATAAAGTTAAAAATGTAAACCACCAAATATTTTCACATTTAATAATAAAGTAAAATAACAAAGGAACTGTTTTAAAGGAACAGAATTCTAATACTTGTGTTAAGTATTTTTCAGCAAGTGATTATTCCTTAGATTATTCAGTTCAAAGAAATTATCTCAGAATCTTTATTGTCTACTTGATCAATTTTCATTTTTGTTTAGTTTTTTTTTTTTTTCTTATATAACTCATTCTCTCAGACTTTTTCTGGGCTTAATGAATTTGTTTCAGTTTCCTCATTCCAATTTTCCCATTGAGGGTTTTGTTTTTGATTTTTTTTATTAAGAATTTTATCAATATGGTGAACTGATTATGGAAATTCCTTCTACTGGTGCATATTAGCAATTCATAAATCCTTTGTCATCTTAGAATTACATAGGACATTGCAACACATTAAATGGTTTGTTCATGGTCACATAACTACTTTGTGTCAGGAGCAGGTTTTAAACTCAAGTCTACCTAATCTTAAATTAGCCTTCCTTTAAGAGAGCTTTATGTAGATCAGGACCAAAATTAAGGTCAGTTAGATGGCATCATAGTGCATAGAGTGCCAGAACTGGAGGCAGGAAGACATCTTCCTGAGTTCAAATCCAGCCTCAGATGCTTACTAGCTGTTTGGGTAAGTCACTTAACACTGTTTGCCTCATTTTCCTCAAATATATAATGAACTAGAGAAGGAAATTGCAAACCACTTCTTTGCCAAGAAAACCCCAAATAGGAACATAGTGTCAGTCACAACTAAAAATAACTGAACAATAAAAATGACCAAAGTCACTGCAGGATGCTTTAGTGAGAAAAAATATTCTTCTGGGGAGATCTTATTTCAAATCCTATCTCAGACATTTCCTATCTTATAACTTATCAGTGAGCATGGCAAATCCCTTTACCTCTAGAAGCCTTAGGTAGCTTTCCAATAGCCACTTTAGAAAGAAATATGTATACATGTATGTATGTCTATAATTTCATGGTGTCAGCACTCTTAAATGCAGTCATAGACATTTGAATATATTTTTCACATATGTAATTGTGTTATTATGTAATTATAATCCTTTTTTACTCATGGAATCTTAGATTAGAAAGGTAAGGATTCCCAAAGATCTATGATTCTTTCTAGTTGTGTGTTTCTATAAAAGAGTTGTGTAAGGAGACATTACTTTTTTAATTTCCTTCTCATTTAATACCAATATCCAACTAGTTAAGTCCTAAAAACCTTATCTATGCAATGTATTTTGCATTACTATCCTCCCTTCCATAAATAATCTTGTGTAGGTCTTTAGCATTTCTCATATGGACTACTATATTGGCTTTCCTACATGACTTTTGTCTCTAACTTTCACTCTTCTCTTCATTCATATCACTGACAAAATAATTTTCTTAATTCATCATAATGAATTATCTCTTCAGTGTACAAAATTTCCAGTAGTTCCCCTTTGCCCTTAGAACAAACAAGCTCCTTAACATCACATTTAAAGTCTTTAGTGACCTGCCTTCAACTCCACTTTGTAATTCTATTTCACACCATTTCCCTTAGTTTCCATTGCAAACAAAATCAACTGCTAACAGTTCATCAGTTTTCTACTGCTCTCTTCTGAAGTGATATTATATCAACTAAGTTATGATTAATGCAAATAATTTATAGAATTTATAATATATATAATTTTATATTATATATAATATTAATATATACTTATTAATAAATATATGATAGTATATATAATATATTATATATACAATATATAATATATATAATTATACATATTATATATAATTATATAATATATATATATAATTTTTATAATTATACATATTATATATAATTATATAATATATATATATATAATTTTTATAGAATTTATATAGTACTTTGAGGATGGCAAAGAACTTTATAAATATTATCTCATTTTATCCTCACAACAACCTTGGAAGATAAGTGCTAATATTGTCCCCATTTTTTTAGATGGGAAAACTGAGGCAAACAGAAGCTAAATGAAGTGCTCAGAAGACATTGCTATTAAGTATTAGAGATAGGTCTTCTTGATTCTAAGTCCAATGCTCTATCTCCTGCCTCCCAATTAATGAATTCCCTGAAATGATCATATGCACTGTGCTCAAATTTGCATCATTTGAAATTATAATTATTTAAAATATGACCTTTGGTTCCAACCAAATGGATATAGGTAATGCAAATTTGAATAATCCTAGTACTTCACAGAATTCATTATCCACACTAATTGGGACCTGAATGTGCTAACCTTCAATACTTGGTAGTGAATCCATCCACATCTCCACTTGATATGCTTTCTTTCCTTCAAGGACCTTCTCAAGTGCCACTTTCCTTATAGTAAATTTTTTTGTTGTTTTTTATTTGTTTGTTTTTCTGGATACTCTGACTCCATTTATATGATGAACTCTCCAGTAGAACAACTCCCTCCAATAATGCAAATCCATGACTTAAAGAATCTTAGAGAACTGTGTGGGGGCAGTGACTTGCCTCTAGTCAAACAGCTGGTAAATATCTTAACTAGAATCTGAGTTCAGATATTCCTGACTCCATTCAAACTACTATACTGGTTTGAATTCAGTAGTATTTAATACTTTAATCTGTATTTAATAAATGTATTCTGAGTTATTTTATTGGTTTAAACATCTAAAATGCATAATCAGGCATGAAAAGTTCCCAATAAACAAAGGTGAAAGAAAATCTATTAAAATCCGCACTCATTGCAGTTATACAGTTATTTGTATTCATTCATTTCCTAATATAGATGCAGAGATTCTCTGTTTTCTTTTTAAATGTTCAATGCCTTTCCAATTCTATTGCATCCAAGGGCATATTTCTCTCCTCAAAAAAATTACTGAGATCATAGGTAATCCCATCCAATTTCAACTCTGCTCAATTGCCCAGAATTTTAGTTGTTCACAAGTTCTCTGAGCCTATTGCTGGATGTTTAGATTGTACTTAGTAAAATGGGAAGAAACACTTTTCTGAAGTGACTTTGAGATTGGTTTTCAGGCTGCAATAAGACTTCATAGAAAATCTGGAAATATCTTTGTTGTACAAATTTAAGGTAATGACTTAGCCCCTGTTATCTACTTCTCCTGGGGGAACAGAATGGAAATTCTAGGAACCTGACACAGATAATGGCTTCTTCATATTAGCTTCACTAAGGTACTTCTAACATCCATCCCAGTTTCAAAAGACTATAAAATCTTCTGACTTGCAGGTTTACATTTTGAATTTTATCTGTTCACAGGGTTTGCCAGGTATATTAAAGGGATATTATATTCTGTTCATGAAATAGGAAGCTATTCTCTTGAAATAGACCATAATATTGTACCTTATTAAAAAATACAAGTGCATTTTCTGCCAGCAACTATGACTTATGGTAATGACTGTTATCAATATGCAATTACTTCATTTACCTAGGAATGTATTGACATTCATTTATTTAAAGACAGTATGACATATTTGTATTCATTGAGGTAAGCTATGGATATGATTAAACATGGCTGCCCATCTTAGAGTGAGTAATACAATGGAAAAAATTGCAATCAGTCTCAAAAATGCTAAAAATAGGTCCCATTAAGTTGGAAAAATTGCATTATGACATTTCAAAAATAATTACCAATGATAATAAGAAAACAAAAGCACAGCATAATGGATTGATGAATTAGAACATTCATCTGGTCTATAGGAGTGGAAAGAGACAGGGAGGAAGAAGTCTTCAAAAAAAAAAAAGACTTCCAACACTTTGCTGACATTAGCCCTTCAAGACTGATACTACATTCATCTCCATTCAATATGTTGATCCTGAGAGATGGTAAAATATTAGTTATAATAAGTTATGAAGAAGAATGTAATTGGAGTCATTGCCAGGAAATAAACTTCTTGCACAATTCTAAAGAGTTTATTTGGCAGAAGACTTGAAAAAGGATTTAGTGTTCTAAAGAATTATAGTGTTCTTTTTTCATGTTAATCCACTAGTTCATAAATTAATCCACTGAGGTGACAGATATATCAGGAATTTTTAGGGATTGATATATAAAAATAAAAGAAGATATATAAAATATAAGAATAACCAGAAATGGACCATCTCAATCTGACTTGGTTTCTACACCGTCAGAAAAATACAACTATATTAGGCTTCAAACTGTGTGGTACGGAAATGGTGAGGGGTCACCATTTAATAAAAAAGAACTGGAGAGAGCTCTAGAGAAAAGCAAAGTTTATTGTACATTATCTCGAGAAGGGCGTCCCACCCTTCGAGTAGGCAATTGAAGAGAGGAAGCACCTCCTGTGGGCAGGACAGCACTT
Organism: Sminthopsis crassicaudata; assembly: GCF_048593235.1. Lineage (NCBI taxonomy): Eukaryota > Metazoa > Chordata > Mammalia > Dasyuromorphia > Dasyuridae > Sminthopsis > Sminthopsis crassicaudata. Next base: position 426,256,182 of record NC_133619.1, read on the forward strand.
TTAATCCCTAACGCAAAACGCCCCCTCCCACCACTGACTCTCATCCTCATTGGCTGAGAGTCTTACATTCTAAACTCGAGATCTACCCATGAAATTGAACTTGACCAATAAGTACATAGTTGCCCATATATGGATGAAATAGGGAGATGATATCATAGGAGGGGAAGGCAATGTCCTTTGCTCGAACTTCAGAGTCCTTCAGGCCTACTCGAACTCTGAAGTAGATGAAGCCTTACTCGATTTTCGCAACTGTCTTGAGAGATCTCACCTCATCTCATTCAAAACCAAAAATATCCATCCATTAGAAATATTAAACCAACTATGGAAAATAGATTTTAATAGTTTTAATTCATAATATCTCTGATTTAAGGATAATATCCTGTTTTATCCTTTTCCATGTTTTAATTCAATGCCTCCCACAACTCTAGTTGCTAGTGACAATATTAGCCTTTATCCTAAAACAATGAGGATCTTCTGTAATACCTTTTTCATGACTCAGAGGTATACTCTAGCATATATAATTGTGTTGGGTAGATAATACACACACACACACACACACACACACACACCCTATTCAATAAACTCCAGTGGCTATTGCTTCCAAGATCAAGTACAAATCCAGTGCCTGGAATTCAAAGCTCTTTATAACCTACCTGCCTTTCCCCACTTACCACTCCAACCCTGCCTTCTACTTTTCCAGGCTTTTTATACTTTCCTCCCTACCACTAACTCTTGGCCTCTTGGCCATTCCACAAACAATATACTCCATCTCTAGACTGATTTTCTCTGGCTGTCCCCTATGCCTATAATGTACTCCCTCACTTCCTTTATGTCTCAACTAAAATTCTATCTTCTATAAGAAGCCTATCCCAACCCTTCTTAAATCTAGTGCCTTCCATCTTTTAATTATTTTTATTTATCCTAAATATAGATTGTATACATTTGTTTATTTATTGTCTCCTACTTAGATTATGAGTTTCTTAAAGGCATTTATGCCTCATTTTGTATGCCCAGAACTTAGCATGTAACCAAATGCCTGGTATATAATAGGCACTTAATAAATGGTTAGTGATTGATTGATTAAAAGTTTATATATATAATTGACTCAGAGGTGTAGATGATACTAATAGTTCAAAAGATGGATGGAGCTTTCACAATAAGTAGGAGTCTAAAATAAATCAGTTCATGTTTATCAACCCTCCACAGTCCTCAAAGCACTCCATTAGGTCTTCTAGAGAAAATAAAAAGATAAGGATAGGAAGATAAGAATAGGAAGATAAACTCTTTACCCTTAGGTTAATGATAACAAAGTTGAGAAGACCAGCTAGAGACTGAGAAAGAGAAAAAGGGGAAGGTCACCTTTGATAAACAACATATCAGTAAGTAGCAATTAAAATGTACTTGACATTCTGAAAATGTAAGTATAAAAGAAGTAATAAGTAAAAGAATGATTAGAGTCAAGTGGGAGCAATAAGGACTGCTTCCAAACAAAGAGAAGCTCTGGATAAGGATTTTGAAATAGCAAAAGGAAGTAACTAAAAGGTAGTTAAATGGAAAACATAGACCAACAGTAAATCAGAGAGCAAGATAATTTTCTGTGGATTAGTGGTCAGGATGAAATATTTACTTGACTAGACTATAGGAACTATATAGGGTCATAATGGGGGAAAAGGATAGGGGAATAAGATAGAAGGATTTTTAGATTTCATGATAAAAAGTTTAAATTTCTTATATTGGGCCACTAAGGATCATTCTAAGTTCTTACTCTGTTAAAATTCCAGCCTTAAAAACAATGAGAGAAAATATCATCACAATTAAATGACTTAGAGAATAGAAATACAAGCAATAAGAGGATAAACGAGAAAATTGTTACTTATAAACTAGAACTCCATTGAGATGGGCAGACTCCATTGAGTCTGAAAATGAAAAGGCAGAGACAAATCCCAGAAACCTGATAGCAAAGAAACTGGGAAGACATAGTAATGACCTGGATTGTGAGGAGGAGGAGACAGGAGAAAGGGATGTGGAACTCAAAAAAGGGACATAAATTTTGAAGAACAGAGAAGCAAGAAGATGGTGGAAATAGATTAGTCAGACAGATAGACATAGATAGAGAGACAGAGAAATAGAGAGAGAGATGGATAGATGTGAAGAAATTGAATAGAAAAGATAGTTTGGAAATAAAGCAAAGAATTTTAGTTTTTATCAATGCTCGTTGGAGGTAGGTTATCCAATACAGATGAATTTAAGACAAAAATATATGGAAAAAGCCAGAGATTGAGGTTGGCAGCATTGGTTTTAGAGTCATCAAGACATGGGTAAATGAATTCAAGACATGGATAAAAGATTATTAAGGACAACATAGTAGAAGACCTAATGAGCCTACTTTCAGTTACTCAATGAAAGAAAGTGAATAAAGAAAGAAAAGTCAAAGAGATGAAAAAGTAACATGAAAATCAATGGAATTTTAGGAATGGAATAATCAAATATATTAAAGAAAGAATCAAGTCCTTATTTCAATTATTTGCTCTATAAGTTCTCAAAATAATTAACTCTTGAAATCTCAGTGTTATGTAAAGATGAAAAGAATCTAGAAAGTCAGGAAATCTTAATTCTGGTGCTTATTTTTCTTTTAATTATATTTCTCCAATTATTTTAGTCTGTATTTTTAAAAGAATGTTTTATAGTCATTTAGTTCCTATATTTGTTTTATAGAGGGATTCATACAGTTTCTAAATAGCCTCAAATATTGTATACATTCTCTGGTTATTCTTAACAGAATTTCTCTTTTTACCTCTTCCTGCTGGATTTTGTTAATAAGAATGTTGATGCTAAATTTAAATTTATTTTATATCCTATATTTTTCTGAATTTGTTTCAAATAATATTAGTTCATTCTTTAAGATCTTCTAGGTAAATATCATCTTTAAAAAGTTTCTTTCCTGTGATTATTCTCTTGATTTCTCTTTTTTGGGACTAGGATGGCAGAGTAAAAGCAGGGATTCACAAAAACTCTCTCCAAACCCCTCCAAATTCCTTTATATAATAAGTCTAAACAAATTTTAGAGTATCAAAACCCACAAAAAAAGACAAATGGGATATTTTTCCAGTCAAAGACAACTTAGAAGATCAGCAAGAAAGATCCATTGCATTGGGTGGGAGTCCTGGAGCAGACTGAGCCAGCACAGCTCCAGCCCCAGCAAACCAGTTCCATGGTGGGGGCATCTAAATCAGTAGCAGCAGCAGTGGTTTCCAGATCTCTCAGCCCAGGGACACCTAAGATGACTTCAAAGGTCCACAGGAAAAGTTTGTCTCACTAGGCTGAGAGGGTTTTGGGAAACCAGCAAAGTTAAAACAAGCCTTGAGAACCACTGAATTGGCAGCAGGGTGGCAGCAGTGGTGATGGCAGCTCACAGATTAAAGGGTAAGGGAATGTAAAAGCTAATCAGAAGGAAATCTCTTTACTAGCACTAAGGAAGTTTGCTTACACAAACTAGAGCTTACAATCACAGTGGATCAGAGACCCTTAGGTCCAGGGCAGAAAAGACTCCTTGTGGTCATTTAGACATACTTCTTGAATCATAGCATCTTGGAACTATTGGAAACTTATAAGTCCCTAGAAGGATATCTGAAACCATATGCACAAAACTCCTGAAGCTTTGGAAATTATACTCACCACCCTGAAAACAGAGTTCTACTTTAACAAAGATTTAAAAGCTGAGTAATAGACTGGGGAAAAGAGCAAATAACAGAAAAAGATTCTGACCATGAAAGTTACCATGGTGACAAGGAAGATCAAAACACACAATCAGAAGAAAATAACAAAGCTAAAACTCCTATATTCAAAGCCTTGAAGAAAAATACAAATTGGTCTCAGACTATGGCTTACTCAAATCAAGTAAGAGAGGTAGAAGAAAAATTAGAAAGAAATGGGAATGATGCAAAAGGAAATTTAAAAAGCTGATGAGGAGAAGAAAGCCTTAAAAAGTAAAATTGACCAAATAAGAAAGGAAGTACAAAAGCTTACTGAGGAAAATCATTCATCAAAAATTAGAATTGAGCAAATAGAAGCTAATGACTTTATGAGAAATTAAGAAATAATAAAGCAAAACAAAAAGAATGAAAAATAGAAAAATGTGAAATATCTCATATGATTTCTTTTTCTTGTCCTTACAATAGCTAACATTTCTAGTATTATGCGCTCTCTCTCTCTCTCTCTCTCTCTCTCTCTCTCTCTCTCTCTCTCTCTCTCTCTCTCTCTCTCTCTCTCTCTCTCTCTCTCTCTCTCTCTCTCTCTCTCTCTCTCTCTCTCTCTATATATATATATATATATATATATATATATATATATACATACATACATCTCAAAAGATGAGAGGCTGTTAAGGAATGATAGTAGAATGATTTAAAAGCAATAATGAGTATTGGTATTATTTCTTCTGACCTTATGAGATCAGAGGATTTGAAGAAAAATGTGATGCGGTGAAAAGAGTTGCAAGAAATCTGTTCATCTAGTCTAAATTAGCATAGCAGTTCTATTCAGGATAGTAACTCCTTCTATAACATTTTGATCAAGTGTCTGCTGGTGCACTCCCAATGTACAGAAGCTTACTACTTTAAAGCAGCTTATTTGGTTTTTGGACAAATCATAATGAAAGAACTCTCACATATTACCTGAAGTTTACAATGACTTCCATCTATTTGTTCTTAGTTAAGCCTTCCAGGGCTACACATAGACACACACACACACACACACAAACACACATTTAAACCATCTTTTACATGACTACACTTTTATATATATTGACAATTATCATTTACCCCCAAATGTTTTCATTTACAGCCCAAATAACCACAATACAGTAAAAGGTGAATGCTGGGACTCTGTCTTCTCAGAAATCAGCCGGAGTCAGGATAATCAAAAGTCTTTATTCTTGGTCTTTTGAGGTCCGGGTCAGGGGATTAGATCTAGCAATCTCCACAACTCCTTCCTCTCTCTCCACCACCAGGAGAATGCCTCAATTTCCTCCTCCTACTCCACCCATACATGTCACTTCCCCTCCTTTGTCCACACCCCTGATCCAGCCAGCATCAAATAGTTGGGCGAGGGTCATCCTTCAAACATTTAATAGAGAATTGTCTAATTGGCAATTAGCCTCACGTGCTCCATTATCCAAATGCATTTGCTCAGTTCTAGCCCTTTACAGGTGAAAATTTACAAATATACTAAACTAAAGATATTTTGACCTGAATTTCTTATCTTGGTATTTTTTAATTTGGTTAGAGATAAATCTTAAGGAATTTTAATTTTGAGCAGTAATAGAGGATTCTATTACCTATCATGCACCACTGTCTTGAATATTCATCCGGTCCTACATGCTACCTTAAGTTCTATTAATTCTGAGTTTCTATTTCACTTACATAGGTATCAAATCTTTTTCTTATTGGTATTGATTTTTGTTGTTGTACTTTTTTTCTTTCTCCTTCTCCCCCCTTTCTTTCTCTCTTTTTCTCCTTTTTTTCCCCTCCCTCCCATATTATTGAAACTTATCAATGTAAGAACTCACTCCAATAATGCCATTTGAAATCTACATCATATGTTCTCTTATCCAATATTGCTCATATGTCCATATTCACCTATAAATCCTTCTCAGAGAATCCACCTGAATTCTAGATTCCTTTCTCTATATCTCTTCATGTTATACACATCACAGATATATGTAATCTGTGCATTATTGCTATACTTTTTTTAACCATAGATGTGATATTGGGATTTATACCTTTCTTTCTATGCAATTCTTTGAGCAAAGTATTTGTTTTATTAAGGCAATGGTTTGACTGTACATCTATAAATGGCTTTCACATAAGTAAGCGGTCATTTCCTGTCATTTTTCATGATGTTATCTGGTGTTTACCAAGTCCAGGATTTCCCAATTCCCTTATTTTAAAAATCTACATAATATATAGGCATGGGATTTTTTAGAAGCCAGGAGATTTTGTCTTCTTTAATTTCTTACTTTTGAACTCTGTTTTACAATCGTTTCTAGCCTTCCCAATGTGCATCATTACAATGCTATCAACAGGTATCAAAAACTAGTTTGATTTAATACTGATTGTCTTATCAAGTGCTTCATAGAATTTCTCTCTTTTACCTGTTATAAGAAAGGTTAATACCTTAGTGATCTCTTTGCATTATAAATATAAGATGGTTAAGTGTCCTATGAAATCATGTTTCCTTTTGCCTCTGAATATATTATACAGTTATCACTGCCAACTCCTTTATTTGCCTCTCCAAGGAGGAATTTTGAATTATCTTTACATTTGCCTGCAAATCTTTTGTCTTTCTGTTTTCATTTATAAAGAGAAAATCAAGATTGATATGGTTCATCTCTCTAGTGGTATGTCTACTTATTTATCACTTGACAAAACTCCCAAATACTTCATAAAATTTGTACCTAATCTAATATAGGGGTGATTGTTTTTGCTCTCTGCCCCACTTTCCCACTACTCTGCCAATATTCCTGCCTAAGCAAAGAAGCTCCCAAAATTAAAGGACATTTTCTATTTATATTTGTATCATAATTGTTATGGCTAAAGAATTCATCCACAAGTGATCAATAAGTGTGCAAACACCCTTTGAGTGTTCAATCAAAATTCTTTAAATAAATATCTACTGAAGATCTAATATGCAGACAACACTTGTAAGGTCCATAAAAATGCACCAGATATAGGTCCTGAATTTGGTTCATAAGATTTATAGCTTCAAGGGACCACCAAGTCCAACTTTCTCATGTTACAGATGAGGAAACAGACTGAAAAAAGGTAAAGTAATTTGTTCAAGGTCACAAAGCCAGTTAATATCTGAGATAGAATTTAAACTTTAAGTCCTATATTATTTATACACAGCAACCTAGTTACCCTGAAGAATTTGTAATTCAGTTGGGAGAGAAGATATATTGAATAGTAAGAAGCAATCCAAAGCAATAAACAATTACATGTCAATCTCATAGCACAGACAAGAATGTAGCACAGACAAGTCTGTACCACCTTATAAAGACAATGCCTCTTCTTTAGCTCTGTGCTCCTTTCCTTTTTTCCTTTATGCAGTTTTTCATAATGTTTCATGAACCTTCCTCATTTTTTTACTTATCTGCCAACCTACTCTAGACTTCCTTAATGAATAGGAATCTCAAGTCTACCTTTGACATAGTGAACCAATAACTCCTCATAGTAGGCTAACTATTCTTGATATTTCAAAAATAATTCAAATTTTATAAATTAATGACACAAGGCAATTTTATTTTTAATATTAAATAGTATTTTTGTTTTTCACAATACATGCAAATATAGTTTTCAACATTTACCCTTGTAAAATTTTGTATTCTAAATTTTTGTCCCTCTCCCCTTTTCTCCCTTTCCATGTCCTAGAAGGCAAGTAGTCCAATATAACTTAAACATGTGCAATTCTTCTAAAAATATTTCCACATCTATCAGTATGAATGAGAAAAATCAGATAAAAAGGGAAAAAACATAAGAAAGGAAAAAGAGCAAACAATAATAACCAAAAAAAAAAAAAAAAAGATGAAAATAGATTCAGTCTCCATAGTTCTCTCTTTGACTCTAGATGACTCCATCACAAGACAAGAAAGTTTCTGTGGGCTAAAATTTGGAATGGAAGACCTCAAATGTAATAAGGAAAACACCTTTTCATAAAGCACAAGAATTATTTAAGGAACAACAGGGGCTACTTTAATGTTTGGTGACATTCTATCATTGGTTATAAATTAGATACACATGTTGGGGACTATAGATTTCAAAAAGGATAGCAAACAATGGGATCATCTTTGGAGAATTAAAGAAAATACTTCAAATGTTTTATGACCAAAAGTATTTGATGATTTCTGAACACAATTCCATAATGACTTTAAGTTTGCAGAATCAGACACTTATTCTATCCTAATGCATATTGAATCCTATTAACATTAGAAGATAATTGAATCTCTGATATATTTCTAAGGAAGATAGGCTGAAATAGCAGAGTTTAATTGTTCTGCTGCCTTCAAAAAAATTCTAGCAGATATACAGTCTAGTGTTTTAAAATGTTCCTAATAGCTTCCATTCAGCAATCACTAAGACACATCTATATAAAACTATACAAAATGCCTAAGGCTCATATTAAAGCATACTTAGCTTATTGTGGCACTTGAAGTCTTCTATAGTTGCACAATTCTCTAAGTCATGAATTTTGTCCCAAAAGTAAAATATATTGCCTTTCTGACCTAGGAATAGATTTTATTGGGGTATTTTCCCTTCTATTAGACTAGAGAAAGGATAGTAGTTTAAAGAAGATAAACACTAGGATACAAAAGCAAGTTATTAGAAGTTGCCCCAAGGTATATTGCAAATTGCAAATCTCATTAAAGAAACTCTTTCTGCCCTCATTCATTTTAGCTATGAAGGTAAAACCTTATATACCTATGGCAGCTGTACAAGTATCCAGAAGCGCCTGTGAAAGCCTCTGGGCTCTGAACTTTACCATTATCATCATCAAAATGCATTTTTTATGAAGTGCCAGATTATAGATGAGCTCTAGTTTAGGCACTTTTACCTATCCCTCCAGCAAAGTATCATCTATCTCAATTGTAAGTTTCCTCACTTCAGTTTTCTCATTTATTATCTATAAGATCTCTCTTTGTCTTTTAGCAACAGTTTAGTTTATGTAGATGATGCGAAGATACAAAGTGCACTGAATACTGTTCTACACAGAACAGATGTTCAATTGCTGATGTTGACTTTAATATTTTCCTAGCTCCTTTCAAGGCTTAGCTCACATGGCATTTCCTATGAGAGGCCTTTCTTGATACCTTTCCCCCTCCCTCTTTGTATTTATGTTATATATACTTATCTATCTGCATTATATTCTGCTTTCCTTCTCCCCCCCCCTCCAACCCAAATAGAATGTAAGCTCCTTGAAGGTAGAATATTTTATTTTAACCCTTTTCCCCAGTGCCTAGTTCATTGTCTAATACAAAGAAGGCATGTCAGATTGAAAATTAAGAAATAGTTTAATATTAGTACATTGGTAAAGTATGTGTGAGATGAATTATACTCATAAATGGTCAATTTTGGAACTTAATCTCTATAATACTATATTCACTTGAATGAGGACTAGAGTTTGAAAATATGTTATATGCATTATGCATCCCAAAATATACATTTTTATGGATACCAAAATTCAAATTTAAATGATTCCTTATATAGTCACAGAAGAGAACTGAATGTCCTAAATGCATACTTACATAAATATAAATTTGATTTTTTCATTTGTATACGCAGCATGAAGCTGTTAGAATAAAGATGTTTTATACATCATTAAATAATAATATTTATCCTGCAGAGTTAAAATGCATTAATTGCAATATTCATTCTTTTCCTTTGAAAGCACAAAAGAAACTCTCCCCCAAAAAATAGAATCATTTTAAATGTCTTAAACTTGTTGGATACAAAATAAAAAGTAAGGAAAGGCAAAGTCATTTTTTTTCCCCTCAAGTTACATCAATGGTCTCCTTCTATACTTTGAAAAGAGAGGTTATAGCCAAGGATTAGCTTTAACTCTGTTTCTTATACTGTTTGATTATAGGCTCCCCTGGCTCAATCTAATTTGGATGAAGGTCCTTTTAATTAGCTAGTAGAGACTGAACAATGAATCTTTGAAACATTATTTTCCCCTTTTCTAATGTATTTCTCTCTACTGATGCATGTCCTTGAGGAAATTACTTTCCAGGTGAGGAAGTATACCCAGAAAAGTGCTAATCATTTATCATATGGGAAATGTGGGGACATGGATTAACTAGCTCTATTTATACTGAAGAAAATTCTTAAATTCCAAAGAAAGTACTAAATTTCAGGTTTCTCATGATACAGTTTCAATAAAAGATTTTCTTAGTTAAATTAAAAGTTATTAGATTCTTTTGAAGGGGTACTAAAATGACAACAGAGAAGAGAAATTTAAAAGACTGGCATCATTCATTCTTTGAAGTTTCTGCCTCTTTCTGAGTCATGAAGTAGTTTGCAGTTAACATTCCCATTCTCATAATAGAAAGGAAAGGATATCCCACAATAATTGGCAAAGCATACCTTTAAGTGGTTTAAATGCAAGAATTGTTAAATCCATCATCACTCTCCAAAAGTATTTATTAGTCACTTATTTGTTGATAAAGCTATTCTAGAAATGTTTAGGGAAATCTTAATATAATGCGTGTCCATTGTTTTAAATCCAGAGTTCAATAAATCAAGAATGTGAATCTATTTAAAAAACTCCTTAATTGATGTTCTAGCTAGCATTCAGATAGCCTTCTTCTAAATCTTTTTTTTTTTTTTAATTTGAAGAAGACTAATACATCACTCAAGCTATCTATAATCTCTTCTCACAATATGATTAACTCATTCCTTTTTACTGGGTATGGCATTGTAATTTTCTTGACAATAGTTCTTATTCTACTTCTTCCACAATTATTAAGTGTCAGAGAGCAGATTTGAACTCAGGTACTCCTGACTTCAGGACTGGGTTGGTACCAGCTCTATCTACTATACCACCTAGGTGCCCCCAATTTTAAAGTTCTTAAGAGTGTCCTTGTATCATTTTTTTCTGATCATCTTGTGAGCTCTGATCCTGTGTGAATTCTCCATAAAGTAGTCTTTCTGGTAAGTGTACATTTAGCATTTGAATAATATGGCCAGGCCAATGGAATTGTGTTCTCTGCAGTAGTGTTTAAGTGCTTCACAATTTAGTTCAAGAAAAGATCTCAATGTCTGATAACTTATTCTGTTAGGTGACTGGTTTGATAAAAAAAAATGTTGAGGAAATTCAGAAGCTGCTAACAAAAATGAGAAGTCTACATGGTGTACCAGCAGGATAGTTTATCCATCTCTAAGGAGGTAGCATTCGATCCATCAAATTAAGGTACAAAGCTTAAAGTTGCAGAATTAGGACCTGTAGTAAGAAAGAATATGAAATTCAGCTTTATGTTGATAGTAACAATCCAAAGCACTTTTATGATGCGTTGAAGGCTATTTATGGGCCAGAGACCTATGATGCATCTCAAGTATTCAGTGCTGATGGAGCCACATTGATTAGTGATAAGGAAATGATCTTAGAGATGAACTGAACACTTCCATAGTGTTCTCAATAGACTCATCAATCAATGCTGAATTCATTGACCATTTACCTCAGGTTGAAACAAATCGCTCTCTTAGTTGAAGCTCCAACAAAAAAAGAGGTTTGGAAGGACATTAGGCTATTTTTTTGCTGCTGATTTTATTCCAGCTGAGATTTACCAAGTGGGGCACCATTTACTCACTTGTACACATTATGCACTTCTACATTGCTCTTTGAGTCACATTTCCCCCCCAAAAAAATTTTTTTTTATTCTTTGTAGATTGCATTTCAAGATTTACAGCAATGACATCACCAGAAGGGAGCTATCTCCTTTCATCCTGACCTACATCTTCTTCCTGAACTCAGATGACTGGTGAAGAGAGTGAAGCTAATGATTTTCCATAGCTTTGATTCACTTAAATCCAATTTACTTGCAAGCCAAACCATCACTCTCCTGAAATCATTGGGCCTCTTTAGGAAGGATGGAACAACAATCTGTGTGAGTAGTAGACTCTGGAGAAATCAGTGAAGCTGATGACTTTGCATAGCTCTGTTCTTAAATCAAATTCATCTGCAAGGCATTACCCTCCTGATGTCATTGGTCCTCTTCAAGAACTAATGATAAACAACAACATCTCCAGAAAAATATTATTGTTAAAATTTGGAGTTCTATGTTAGCAAGGACCTTGGGATCATAAAATAACTGTATAGTTTTTCAACTTCAATTCAAAACTTGCTTACTCCTGTTCAATTATGGATCTAACATTCTCCATTAGTAGAGTTTACTAGAGACAGAGTCAGATGATAGAGAGAGATAAATACTGATGTACTAATTCACTGGCATTGGCTTCCAACTACATATTATAAGCACTCTTTTTCATTCATTTGTTCTTCCTACATAGGCATTTAATATTTCTAATTAGCATTGACATCATGAAGGAAATTCTGAATTAGGCAATAAAGGCAAAGACTTTCCCACATTTTTCTCTAGCTATTAGCACCTTCACCTGTCAGATTACCCTCCAACTGTATATATCTTTATACAGCCAGTTATTTACTTGTTGTTCCCCATTACAATCTATTCTCCAAAGGACCGGCTACAGTTGCCTTTTTTGTAACCCCCGAGCTTAGGGCAGTCCCTGTTGCATTGTAAGCTTTTAATAAATGCTTATTAGCTGGCTGACTAAAACAGTTTATGCCTTCAAGGAGCTTACATTTTAAAGTCACAGTAACATATGTTCTTCTGTTTAGAACTGGAAGAGAATTGGAAAGTCATCTTATCCAACCTACTTATTTTATAGATAAGGAGGGGGTAAGTGTTTTGCTTCATGTCACATAGGTAATTAAAGTTAGAAGAAGGATTTAAATTCTATTTCTCTAATTCCAACTTCATGGTCATTCTACTGTACATACTGTTGCATATAAATCAGAAAATTTAGATTTTTTTTCAAGTTTGTATGAAATGAGAGCCAGATTTTTATCTTTAGTGTAGAGGAGAAAAAGAAAAAGGGAAAAAGCAGAAGAGAGAGGGAGAGAGAAACAGAGAAAGAAAGAAAGAAATAGAAACAAATAGTCATGCAAGCTGGAAGACAAAGTGAGGAAGAGAGGAAGCCAGAGAGAGAGAGAAAAGCTTAGATAAAAGTTTATTTCAATATATTTTTGTTTCTTTTTTAATTGCATTATTTTATTTATCATTTTTAAAACAATATTCTGAGAATGGGTCCATTTTTAAGATGCTCTTAATTAAAGAAAAGTGCCAATTTTTTTTGGAGTGATGAAGTAATGCTTTGGATATTATAGAATTTCATAGTTTTCAAAGAAATTTCATGTTAACTTTTTTAATCTATGTGAAAAGTAGGAATAATTTAGGCCCTCAGAGATTCAATAAATTGGGATCATACAACCACCAAGTCTTAGAGATAGAGCTAGAAGTCAAGCTTTATGCTTACTAGCACTTTCTACTATAACTACTTTGATTCCCTTAAATGGCTGGGCTATTCAATTATGCCACATTGCTCTTAGAGTAGTTTTACATGTGAAAATATCAATCTTATTATACTTGTGTCATTTTTCTTAACAATATATTATAATTTCCTTCCTCAAACCTCATTGATATGCAAAACTAGAATATTTCAATGACAACTAATAATCCAATCATTTGTTTGGGTCCCATTATTACTCTACTAATGCAATTTTACTACAGTTTGAAAAATGTACAATTTAACTAAACTAAACAAGAAAAAATTAAAATACTACATAAGTTTTTTACTTTGTAGTATATCAGTGTCCTGAAAAAGTTAATTCCTCTAATGCCTGCTTATTTATTGAAGTAATTCTCTGTATTACCTTTCAATTTAAGTTTAATGTAACTTCAATAAAATACAAAGAATATGTTATGTCAAGAAATGATACCAAATATATATTTCCCTTGAACTTTTCCTTCATGGAATCATGAAAAATTATATATGTATGTAAATATATATAATAAAGTTGATAATTTTATATGAGTTTATGTAGCTATAATTAGAATAATTAAGTTCAAATGGTAACTCAGATGATACTCATCATCTTCAAGATAGAGTGTGTATAAAATTATGATGCTGTCAAAGATGGATTACTGTACTTTCCTTTTTTAATTCAGAATATCCTGTTCTCATTCTTTGTATTCCAAGCTTTCTTAATCCAAGTAGTATCTAGCCACTGTCGTGCTCTATTTCTAAAGGAACTTTTTTTAGCTAGCAACCACAATTGAGAGGGTGGGGAAGAAAGTGTTGGGAGGATGGGAGAATGAGCTGACAAATGAATCTCTGATAAGGTATTGCCCCCTTACAAGAAATTTTTGTGTTTAATTAGGAGATTCTTATAAACATAGAAGTCTTTAAGACTCAGTGCAATGAAACTTTAATAGTGGGATTTTAGGCATTTTGACAAATATGTTTAGATTGGAAAGCTTTTCTGAAATATATCAATTCAAAGGAGACAGACACTTGATTTATCATCAATTCATTCATAAGACAAGTCCTAATCACTAGCCTTATCATTGTAATCAGTGAGCTTTTACTGAGAACAGGTAAGATGCATTATGAGCTGGAGGCCATCAGTTGAAAGGAATGAGCAAAACTATTTATATAGACTCTTCATTACTTCTGAATTATGATTTTACATATAAGATCCAACAAGTATATTGATAAGGAAGAAAATGTAGCAAGCAAACATAAGAAATTTCAGTATGGTCTTCTTGTGTTCCTTTTCATATCTTTTAGGTTATAATGCACAAAATAAGGATTTTAAAAGAAAGAAAAAATGTATTCTTTCTTAAATCTTCATGTTTGTGATATGATACTGTTAATCTTGCTAACAATTTAAACTGAGAATTAAATTCTGGACAATATATCCAAAAGTAATTAGATAAGTACAAAGATGAATAGGACTGGTTTTGCACACCATTAGCATCATTTTCTGACTAGAAAGAAGGTAGAATAACTTAAACAGTGAAATTATTTTCAAATTGTTTAAGCCAAATAACTTGGAATTCCAAAGCTACAGTCATGTCTAATCCTATTGAAAGGCTGAATTATAATAAGCCTAAAATATATAACATTGCAATGCTGTGGCACCAGTGCATGACAGAATTTTACTTTCCATTAATTCATTCTTTTATGGAAATATAAACACTCTATATACTTAATAGCATACACATATAAAAAATGATATCACATTTTAAGATTATCCATTAATGAATATTTTACTTAGATACAAAATTAAGCAACTCCAGAATCAGTCTTTGGAATCAATTTGACTAACTTTTTTTTTTTTTTTTTTTTTTTTTGCAACATCGAGAATATCAATTAAAAAAAAAAAAAAACAACTATCAGTCATGTTTATACCTTCCAAAATCAGTTGTAAGCTACAGATACACACACATATTCTTTCAAATATAGTTAGCATGCCACAATTCCTTCCTGATTTTTTTTATTAGGATCAGTTAGAATGGAAAGTAAAAAACAAAACAAACAAACAAACAAAAAAGTCTCTGGATAGATTTAGAGACCCAAGAGGAAGCTCTAAACCACAAGAATGGGGGAAAAACAGAAAAGACCCAAAGTAACCATGTGCTCCTCCCCTATTGTCCTTTTGAGAATGCTGTTTAAATAATCACAGAATATCAGAATTGAAAGAGATTTCAAGGGACATATAGTCTAATATATACCTTAATAAGAATCCTTTTTTATACTATCCCTAATTAAGTAGCCATCTAGCTTCTACTTGAATATATCTACAGCAGGAGGACCCAATAACTTTCCATCAAAACAATATTAATCTCACTTCTACATAACAGTTTTTCAAATAATTAAAGGCAGACACCATGTCTCTGCAAAGTTTTTTGTTCTGGATAACCAACTCTTGTTTCTTCAACCAATTCTCACATGGCCTGATTTTGTTGCAATCATTGTCTCTCTAGGTCAACAGTTATTTAAAATTACAGCTCATGAGCTCCCATCTGTTGTTTTACTTTACCAAACTAAGCTAGAAGACATATTAACTCAAATAAAGGTTAATTAGCTCATAATAACATAACAAAGTAAATAAGAAGGAAGAATCCTCTTCCTCCCCCATACAAAAAGAAAACCTTTTCAAAGACTCTTGGGAAACCAAACCACTTAATAATACTCAAGCTAACTTCTGCTGTCATTGTAAATCTGAACTGAAAGATTTTTCTGCCTTCAGAGCTACTGCTTACAACTTTCTTGAAGAGCTACTCTCGTCAAGTGCCATGTTTTTTTCTCTTCTAAATAACTATCTGCTACTTCACTGCTAGATTGTGTCCATCATTTCTGCTTCTTTGCTGAATTGTTGTTAGAATTTTTTTGTATGTAAGAAAGAATACTTTTAGGGTTTTTGTGACGAAGCACATAAGAAGCCTTAGGAATATATCAACTCTTTTGTGAGTCAGCCAACACCATCACCCTGCAACAAAGTACTTCAAATTTATTATATTTCTATTTTTTCCTTACTATTCTGTTTGTTCTCAGGAAGGACAACCAGAAATATTAAACTATAATATTAAACAAATTTAATATTATATACTATATATATAGTATAATATTTATTATGTACTTTTATACTATATATAGTCATTAGCATTAGCTAATTTTTCTACCCAAAAGAAAATAGACATAAGCCAGCACAAACTTGGGCTTCTCAAAAAACACCCAATATTGATAGGGGAAAAAATAAAAGAAATCCATCACTTCCTTATCACTACCATTAAGCCCCATTTTGAGCAATGTAAAAGATCTGGCTAAAATGTGGCCAATGAAATGGGTTACATCCTCTCATATATATATGAAAAGAAAGAGAATGTCAGGAAAAAGGAATGAACATGAATGTTTATGGTAAGAAAGTGATTCATTCAGGAGTTAATTTCCTACCCCACCAACAGAATCTATCATACAGTCTCTAAATCTGTCAGTACATCGCCCTGAACAAATAAACAGTAAGAATGTAGACAGATTTTTTTAAATTGACATCTTTTCTTCTGTTTTTAATTACAAATTCTCAAGGAAAACCTATAGGGGACAGAGAAGACAATTTCATGACCTTCAAAAGACTAATAATAGAAATGTTTATATCTACTTCTATTACTTGTGTTTGGAACCTTTGTACTTAAACTCTCCAGATCTGAAGCTGATGAGCTGATCAATAATGGTCGTTTTAGTGTTAAATATACAAGAGCTCAGTAACTAAATAGTGCTTTTAGCTCAAAAATTTCTGACTAAAATGGACCTTTTATGTATATTCCAATATGTAAAGAATTGCAAGTCTAGGTGTAGATAGAATGAGAGACCCCTATGAAGACAGAGAAGGATTTCCTATTTAAAAAAAAAAAAAAAAAGTTATTGCTAGCCACTCAAAGTGCAAATAGCACTATTTCCAAAGTAATCTGGTTTATCCTGACAACTATTCACACTGCAGAATTAGTCTGCCCAAAGTTCACAGGTATTTAAAAGATTTAAATTGTCTTGATTTGCTGTTAGGAGCCAGAAGCCATTTCTGGCTGACATACTGACAACATATTGTTCTATAAAAAGATAGGTGGCTATATTCTGCACTAGGTGAAGTTTCAGGTTGGTCTTCATAGATAGCCCCCAAGCAAAACATGTAATAATGTTGTAATAATCATGTCTCCCTTGGGGCATTTCACCCTCTGCCTCAGCCAGCATGCTTCACTTTATGGCATCATCTGTTTCTCCAGCATCTCAATTTTCCTCTCCATGGACCCATGAGATTTAATCACACATGTAGAAAAAGCCTTATGTTCCATTTCCTCTTTTTCAAGGGCTGCAATTTTGGCATCTGTGCTGCCTGCCCGCACTTCCAGATTTAATTTACTTGTCTAACCCATCAAATTTTGCAAACATATTTTCTTCCTTCTTCTCCACTGATTTCAATGAGTTTTTAGCATCTCTTCTACCTTTCCCATGCAACAGGTAGAGAGGAAGTTTTGATTATAGTGCTGAAGCAGACAATTTTCTGTATGGCCTTTAGCAACACACTTGTATTATTAACTTGTCCTTCATCATATTTGTTTGAGAAAGTGTTATTCTATGTATTTCCAGTAAATTATGCTATATGTGCTTCATTTAAGTTTGGATACCAATTTATTTACTAATAAGGTTATTAAAAACAGTTAACCAATTGACAATTCTAAGTTAACATTCCCTATGCTAATGGAGATCTACTCTTCATCTAATCCTTATATATGTACTTTTAAATTGTCTATTTGACCTTTCCTTGCCCATAGATTAGTATACTTCAACCCAATAAGAATGGGGAATCACTCAGCTTGAATTGGCACTCATTTTTTTTTTTTTCAAAGTAACTGTAAGGAAAAGTACAGGAGAAAAGGAAGAAGGTAAATGTTCTGTAGAGACTACACTGTTGTAATCTTAACATTCCATATACTTACCTTGCTCCAAAATATGCTTCCAAGAGATTCAAGTTGACTAGAAAGCAAAGAATATATGATATTCCTGCTAATAGTATTCAAATAAATGTTTAGTACCTAAAGCAAATAGTCCATATCTTTGTTTTCCAGGAATTATCTGATCTACATAAGTATGAAATAATGTGCCTGAGTCAGATATGTAAGCAATTAGGTCTCTCTATCCATTTATTATCATCAACAATTCATAGAACCTTGAAATGTTTCTCCTTAACCCTGAGCTAAAAATGTTATCACTTTATATAGACTTGTATTACACATTTTCTATAAACACTCGAGAAAGGTACTCACACAGAAAAGTCACCAATAATTTAAAAGAATTAGAATTTCTCTTTACATATAATGGCTTTTTAGCTATAAAAAAAAACCTGGATATTTCAGAGCCCCACACAACATGAAAAAAATGGGACTTTTGACCAATATTATTTTCAATATCTATCTTTTATTATAGCTTCAAAGGTATCTATTCATTTGATATTTGATCATGAAGATAGCAAAATATGAATAAGATATTGTATTTTTCTCTCAAAAATGCTGAAATGATTAATCAGATTAGATTAATTTTGGTTATTTACTTACACTTCAAGCAAGGACATGATGATGAAGAGCTCTTTTTTTTTACTTCAGGGAACCAAGAAAAAACAAAGCAACAGTCCTGTTATGTACCTTATTCACCAATTCAACCTGATCTTCTAGAGTCTCCATAAAAGAGGAAAGCTATTTAAAACATTTTCTCAAAAGTTATCTATGATATTCTTATCACCAAACAAAAAAATTAAAAACCAAAGTCTTCTTCTTAATAATAACTGACATTTACATAGCACGTTAGGATTTGCAAAGTACATGAATCAACAATTCTGTGAAATAACTATAATGTGACTTCTTATTTCCCTTTTACAAAATAAGAATTAGCAAGGGAGAACTGAAATTAATTCAGCATGGTTACATAGATAGTGAGCATCAGGAACAATTCAAATACAGGCCTTTCTAATTATAGGTCCCACGTTTCATATACTATGGCACCTTTTGACTCTATTAACCCTCCCATCTTTCTGTTGATTTTTGAGATAACTTTCCTCTCTAAGTATTCTTTCACTGGCTCCTTCCCAAATCTCTAATGGAAATAATTCTGTAAATTCTCATATTTCTTTATTCTCTCTATACTTTCATGTCATATACATTTCTCCCATAGTATTTAGATATAAAGATAAATATCAAATATACTGCCGATTCTGATCTCTTACAAGTTATCATTTCAACCAGAGATTGGCACTCCATGACCTGAGGGTCCATCCAGCCCATCTCCTTGTTTTATACTCTAGGAGCTAAGAATGAATAATGTGAAAATCATTCTTAGCTCATAAAGTACAAAAATAGAGAAGAGATTAGATATAGTCCTCAAATTGTAGTTTGCTGACCCTGGTTTAGACTAACATTCTTTACTGGCTTCAGAACATCTTCATATAGATACTCCACCATCACTTCAAAATGCCTTCCAAAGCCTTATTTCTTATCATCACTTCTTTATGTTTATCATTGATTATACCTAGTCACATACATTTAAATTCTTGCTTATCTTTGATTTTCTCTTCCTCATCTTTGATTTTCTCTTCTTCTTAACTTTCACATTGAATCAAATATCAAAATCTGTCATATATTTACCCCATAATCCCCTTCAACTATTCCTACTTTTTTCCATTGCTATAATTACTCTAGTATAGGCTGACCTTGCTAACTAACATTTTGTGTGTGTCTGGACTGAAGGACAGTAATATGAAATTAACCTGGAAAGGGAAACATAAGCCAGATAGAAATGAACTTTAAAGCCAAACAAAGGAGTTTATAATTCATTCTGCAAACAAAAGAGAGCCAATGAAGCTTTTTGATTAAGGAATAAAATAAAATAAAATAATATAAAGTGATATAAAATAACATAATTAAAATAAAAAAACAGATTTTTGAGCATATATATGTTGGATTTGTGGGAGAGACTTCAGATAAGAGATGGCAAAGAGAATAATGAAAACATTATTGCAATAATCAAAGCAATAGGTAATCAATCCAAATTAGTGTGCTAAGCGTAATAGAGGAGATGGATGAAAGTGCTATTTTTGAGGTAGAATCAACAAGATTTGGCATGAAGAACGGAAAAGGAAGAATCAGAATAATTCTAGGGTTATATACATGTGCGACTTGGAGAATAGTAATATCTTTGGTAGAAATAGGACATCACAAATTCTGTTTCTAGTCAATTTTTGGATGCCTTGAAACATTTACTGAGAAATGTCCAATAAAGCAGTAAGTGATGAAGTCATAGAATTAAAAAAAGAGACTATATAGATATATAGATCCAAAAACTGTATGAATAGAAATGATCATTTAACCCATGGGAAAAGATGAGATCAAAACTAAACCTTGGATTATACCATGTGTAGGGAGCAGATACGCGTCATAGTGGATAAAGTGTAACTTGAAGTCGGGAAGATTTATCTTCTTGGTTCAAATTTGGCCTTAAGACAATCTGTGATGATAGGCATACCACTTAATCCTGATTCAATAAAATGAGCTGGAGAAAAGATTGGCAAATAAAGTCTTATTGCCAAAAAAAAAAAAATACCAAATAGGATCACAAAAAGTCAGACACAGAGAAAAAATATTGAACAGCAAAAAAAGTAAATGGGAGATGAGAATAAGTTTAATTGTCTACTCATTAAATCATACTTCCACTAAATAAATGTTCTTTTAACTCCTCTCATTTCACTCTCCCTTCTTCTTCAATGTAATCAAAGCTCATTAATGCCTATCAGAAGGTTCAAATTCATTATCCTGACATTTAAGCTCCTCCACAATCTGACATCTTACCATTACAGCTTTGTCTTTTATCTTTCTCTATATGAAAGAAGTTCCAGTAAATCTAGATTACTTATTCACATCTATACACATTATTTGTTGTGTTGCTTTCTTTGGTTGGAATGCCCTCTTTCCTTCAACTCCTGTTAAAGCTCTAATGCTATCTTTTCTGTGATGTCTTCTATAATACCTTCCACTCAAAAATGATTTCTACTCTTGGCCTCCAACTTAAAATAGTGCTTATTTCCCCCTCTTTTTTATACTTATAGAGATGTCTAATCATGTATAATCATTATACTTATAGAGATGTCTAATTATGTATAATCATGCATTATGGTCATTTGGGTCTGTATCATATTCCCAGTGTAGATTGTGGCTCTATAACAGCAGGTCTTATTTAATCCATATTTATTCCATGATGCCTAATATAGGTCTCTATACACAGTAAGGAGATTTTAAATGTTAATCAAAGCTTAAGAAATTCTAACCTGTTTCCAGAACAATTTGAATTGCTAAAAAGTTTGGTACCCACATAGTTCCACTCAAGTGTAAGATCTCAAGAGGAGGGATGCTTCTGTCCCTGAAAGGATCTTGAAAAGTAGGATATTTTATCTACAATAACATTCCTTTTAGAGATTTGGAAAACTTGAATTAAAGGAAGTTTTCCCTTCTCATCAACCCCCAACTACCTGAATTGTTCTTTTATTGTTTTGACATCTAATATTCAACCAAATTTATACGTGGATGCTTAGCATATCACCCTTTAATTTCATTTCACTGGATTTAGCTCAGTGCCCAACCACACTCTTTCTAAATCCTGAATCTGTTGTTCATCAAATAATCTATCTTTAGTTTTGTTACCAATCAGAATTTCATTTATACTTGCATTCAAATTATTAAGAGAAATGTACATACAGGACAAGGCTTGCAAACACTTTAAAAATATATTTCTAAAATTTCATCTCTTTTAGTTTTCTTGAACTACAAAAATTATATTATATTCAATGTTTCATATTTGTATCATATCATTTTGACCAATTTTTAAAATGCAAATTAATTACCAAACAGCTAAATAAAACAAACTTGAAATCTGAATAAAATAAAATGCTTAGCAGTTGGCTAGGTATTTTTAAATAAGAGATGTATCCACATCAATAAGAAAATATGCAACATTCTCTTCCCAAGACTCAAGAAGAAAGAAAGCCCCTAAGAAGACTTCCATCTCAAGCTAATAATTAATGTGCAACAAGAAAATGGTATTTACACACATATATTGTATCTAGGTTATATTGTAACACATGTAAAATGTATGGGATTACCTGCCATGGGGGGGGGGAGTGGAGGGAGGGAGGGGATAATTTGGAAAAATGAATTAAAAAAAAAAATTCTGAGCTTGAATAACCATTTTCCATTTTCAAAAGAGAGCAGAAAAAAAGATTGAACTTTAAGTTGTTAATCTCTATTAAATATAACTTGCTTTTCCTTAAATATATACATTCAATGTGTAACTTTGAAAAAAAAAAAAAAAAAAAGAAGACTTCCATCTCATCATCAGAAGAATAACTTTCCTACTTATGCTGGGAGCTGGAAGCATACCCTGGAGGAGCCAACACTTTTTCTATACTACAGGAAAATCATGCAGCAAAGTGATATAGCAGGTTATTAAGGATTGTGAAAGTAGCATTGATTCTTTGGACGTATTTGGTATTCTTATGTTTTCTATTGGAGTCTGTTTTATATTTATATAACTGTTTTAATATTTGTCTATTTTCAATTTTCTTTAAAGAGACCTTCAAAAAATAAAAGAATGACCTTCTTTGACTTCAGCAGACCACAAACACTTATCCCTGTGGATTCATTTTCACTTAAAAGCTCCCAGACAATTGCAAATCCTTTTTGAACTTTAGCAGCCTATTAGTTTGGGCAAATGTTAAGTGTCAAAAAAAAAAAAAAGAGAGAGAGAGAGAGAATTGCCAAAAAGGCAGGTCATTGTGGACAAAACAATAAGACTGCCTTTGGGTTCAAGATCCTTTAGAAGACAGATGAATTTGAGAGTGTACTCTTCAGAACAACCACTTATAGATTCCAAGTTGCAAAGTAAATATATTATGACTATTTCCAGTAAGTCTGTGATGCATTGCATTAGCATGAAATGGTGTTTTTAATAAGCAATAGATTTATATGCTTGGATATTGAAGGAATGACATGGACAATAATATCCTTAATACCAAGACAATTATAAACTGTTATGGATCTACTATCACAATGACTTCTAAAAAAGTTAGATCTTGACAGTTTATAATTAAGCTTAAATATTAGTAAATTATTTATAATTAAGTTTAAATATTAACAAAACCTACAATTTACTTTATAATTATTTACATTTTCATGAATGAATTTCAACACAAAATATCCATAATTTGTCAGTTACTGAGTTCCTTTTAAATTCCCTTTGTTTGAACATTCTTCACTCTGTATTTTTCTTAATCTCTTGTTAGAGCTATTGTAGACTGATTATTTTTTTCTGCAGTAGATATATAATAAGTATCTTTTCAGATTTCTTTCTATTGTTTATAATTAATAGTCAGATCTAATCTTATAACACTAAAATACAAGTTCTCATATTACCTTTGGGTTCTCATACTGAAGAGGAGACTCCGGAACTCTGAAATCCTTGAAGGAGAAAATCTCCTTCAACTCTGCCTCAATAAGGGACACTGCCCCAAGTCTTTTTCCTTTAAATGAATTTAAGTTTTGACTGCTTGAGGGAAGAATAAAGAGGAAACCCCAAAACTCTGAAAAATCCTCAAAGGAGAAAACCTCCTTTGACTCTACCTCAGGGAGGAGACTCCACCCCAAGCACAGTTTCATCTTTGTTATCTGGGTGGGGATAACTCAGTCCTGAAACCCATTGAATTCAATTCTAATTCTAACCCTGGCTGAAACCCAGCCAGGAACCAATCTGGGACTCCACTCACAAGCCCCCTTCAGCTTGTAGCCAAAGCCCCTTATTATAAAAGAGCCAGACTGGAGCCCTGTCTTTGCAAAGGTCCCAAACATGGCAGCCTTTCGCCTGGCACCAAAGATCTCTGCCCACTGGAACACTGGTTCCGGTGCCCTCTTATCTCTATCTTCAACTTTACTAACTAGACTTTAACTTTACCTCCAAACCTCATAATAAACCTCTTTTATCAATCTAGGTTTTCGGATCTGTAAATTCCTTTACAGGGGACTCTTGAACCTCCACTAGACCTCATTTAACTCTGTATCCTTGCACCAAATCCAGAGGGGTTGTAGGGTAGCTCTATTTGACTCCCTGTACCCCAAACCTGCCACTAGACCTCAATTAAACCCTAATTTCATTTAAGTACCCCAATTCTAGACCTCATCAATACCTACTGTCTTCTTATATCTTTACAATTCTCCTTTCTTTATGTGTTCTCTTCCTTCACTAGAGTGTTCCTTGAAAACAGGGACTGTTCCCTTTGCTTCCATTTGTATCCCCAAAGCAAAACACTGTTCCTGAAAAGGACTTAATAGATGCTCTAACTTTCTTTAACTACCAGGCTATAATTACCAATCAGGAACTGACTTTTTTTGCAATTAATTGAGATTTTGAAGGTAAAAATTTATTGATAAATTAATACATAGGGAGAATGAACAAATAAATAAAATTAAAAGAATTTGCTGAAATTGTACATAATCAAACCAGAAAAAATTTCAAGCAATGTACTCATATGTTAAGGACTTAAGTGAGGGGGCAGGTCAATTCTCCAAGAACCTCCACAGTTGTGAATTATAGCCCTTGAAGGAGCTGTAAAGCAGCCTTCACAGATGTTCCTTGTGGATTGGGAATGAAATAAATTGGAGATAGAGGGAAGAGGAAAGATGAGACAACACAACTGCCTCTCAGTAGAAAGGTCAGAGAACAGCAATTGCCTCTCAGTCTCCTTGTATCATCATCATCCTCTCATATGAAGAGATCCATTCTACAGGTCTGAGTTAGACCTCCAGCTGCCACTGACAGGTGGCACCCATATCACAACACTCATATACAAACCCAGCCTATCTTCCAACTCTTTTCAGTACCAAATAAAATGACTAAGGCATTTTATCCCAGGCACTGGCCTGGCAACTACATCCTTTCATGACCATATACATTATAATCCATCTGCCACCTACTATTGTCCTTTAGCTAATAAAACTCCCATTATTTAATCATCAACTACAGATCAGTCAAGTATCACTAACCTTAATTTTGCATTCTTTCATTTCACATGCTCCTGAAACCTATCCACCTTAATCCCATTCCAACTCAAGCCATCCTTTCAATTGTGTCCCTGAATTCCTGTTCCACAGTAAAAAACAAATTCAGAAACAAAGAAAAAACCTTCCCTTCAATTTGGGCCTTTTCCTTCCATATATTTGTTTTCACTAAGACCTGACTTTTACCAGAAGACATTATATCCCCTGTATATCCACTGGTTGTAGTTACACTCACAATCCCCATCAATATAAAGAGAGGGAGAAGGAGAGGAAGAGGGAGAGGGAGAGAGAGACATGGTATGTTTTGGAAAAGAGTTGGAAGACTCTTTTCAATCTCCATCAATACAAACACACACACACACACACACACACAGAGAGAGAGAGAGAGAGAGAGAGAGAGAGAGAGAGAGAGAGAGAGAGAGAGAGAGAGAGAGAGAGAGAGAGAGAGAGAGAGAAAGAGAGAGAGAGAGAGAGAGAGAGAGAGAGAGAGAGAGAGAGAGAGAGAGAGAGAGAGAGAGAGAGAGAGAGAGTATGTTGTGTTAGAAAGGAGTTGGAAGACTCTTTTCTTCATAATGACACTTCCAGACTCTTCCTTTGAGATTTTCACTTAACTTGAGCAACCTCTTATCTTTTAAAGTTCAGGCTATAAAAATACAACTTTATTTTCCTCCATTCCCAAATTCAAGCAAAACTTTAGGTAACCAATAACTTCACATTATACAATTTCTTTGCCCTACCTTGGTTCATTCTTTGCAAAAAAAACAACTAAATCATTTAGTTTCTCTATTTCTACTTACCTGCTGCTGAACAAAGTTAAAGGAAGACACATAATCAGGATAAAAGGGTACACCACAAATTTCTGATATTCAACTTCAGTTGAATTCAGTTCAGTTCAGTTAACATTATATCCCTCCTTAATTATTCTCTATCTCACCCCCAGTAGAAGAAATCTTCTATTCTTTCTTCAAACTTTCCATCCTTCCCTTTCTCCCTACCTTCTCATCTGAGGACCTAATTTCTAACTTTGAGGAGAAATTAAGACCTCTCTTTTCCCTTTTTCTTCATCTCTAAACTCCTTCCCATCATGACCCACTCTCTTCTTTATCCAGTCTCAGATAATGAGTAACTCCTTACTATTTTCCTTGTAAAGGTCATTCTCTCTACATCTATCTTAAACCCATCCCCTCACATCTCAAACACAAGGTCCATTCAAAAATTATTCTCTTGGTGTATAGATAAGAGAGTTTATGTGTATGCATTATATAGTATATATTATTATATACTATATTATATACATATTAAATCTTCCTCTATCTTCCACTACCTTCTCTACTGTTTTAAACATGTCAGCCTCCTCTATCCTTGAAAAACCTTCCCTGAACTGATGCTAAGTAAAATGAGCAGACCCCAAAGATCATTATACACTGTAACAATGACAATCAATTCTGATAGACATGGTTCTCCTCAACAATGAGATGATTCAAACCAATTCCAATTGTTCAGTGTTGAAGAGAGCCATCTACACCCAAAGAGAAGATGATGGGAACTGAGTGTGGACCACAACATAGCATTCTCACTCTTTCTGTTGTTGCTTTCATTTTGTTTTCTGTCCCAGTTTTTTTTTCCTTCTTGATCCGATTTTTCTTGTTCGGCAAGATAACTGTATAAATATGTATACATATATTGGATATAATATATATTTTAATATATTTAACATGTATTGAACTACTTGTCATCTAGGGGAGAGAGTGGGAATTAGGAGGGGATAATTTGGAACAGAAGGCTTTGCAAGAGTCAATGTTGAAAAATTATACATGCATATGTTTTGTAAATAAAAAGGTTTAATAAAAAAGAAAAACCTTCCCTAGTCCATTCATTACAGTCCTTCAAACTACCATCCTATATCTCTTCCTTTTGTTGGCTGACCTTCTATATTTGTGGCTTTAACTTCCTCACCTTTCATTTCATTCCTCAGCAATTTGTAATCTTTCTTTCAACTTCATTATCTAGCTGAAAATGTTCTCTTCAATATTACCAACAATTTTATAACTTCCAAATCTATTTTTTAATGTTCACCCTTCTTGACCCTTCCATTACCATTATTGAACACTCTTTCATCCTGGATACTTTCTCCTCTTTAGGTTTCCAGAATGCTATTTTAAACTGGTAATCCTATCTCTTTGAGCATTCTTTTTAGACTTTTTTGTAGGTTTATATCTTGTGTCAACCTAACTTTGGGCATACTCCAAATTTCATTCTTGGGTCCTCTTTTCTTCTCTCTCTCTTTACAATCTGTTACTTTATCAGTTCCCATATGTTTATTATCTCTATGCAGATGGGGTCATGAGCCATATCCAGCATAATCAACCCCAGTGTCTCATGTGAGGTCCAATCCTGCATCACTAAGCTTTCTATTGGACATTGCAAATTGTTTATCCCAGAGACATCTCAAACTCAACATGGCTAAAACAGAATTTATTTTCTTCCTATTTCAAACCACTACAATACTGAATTTCCATATTTTTAAAGATATCTCCATTCAGTCAATCTCCTAGGTTCATAATTCCAGTATTATCCTCTACTTTTCACTATCCTCCCCACATATCCAATTAGTTGGTTAGTCTTGTCATTTTCCCCTCCATCTCTCACATATGACCCTGTCTATTTATCCAGATATCTCCTTGTGAGTGGCAGGCATAGTCTATTAGAGTCAAGGCTTCAAAACCTACAATCTGTGTATCTTTTTCCACTGATTTTTAAAACTTATACCACTCTCCATACAAGTGTTTTCTTTATATTTATCACAGACTCTGTTTTAAAATTTCAAGCATTTCTCAGACTATCATGGATCATGATAGTCTCAGTCCCTCCCAGGATGGGAAGGAATTGCCATCTGTCTGTGACTATAATTCCCCAAATTAACAGTCAGGTTTCAGAACATTTCAGTCTTTCCCAGAACATGTAAAAAAGCAACTGATCTCTTTAAAACACAAATCTTTGCTTTATTCTAGAAACAAAGGAAACAGGATGAAATCCATTCAGTTATTTATTTGTTAAATCAACAACTATTTATTGAGGCCCTATAATATGTTATATTCTAGAGAAGATACAAAAGCAACTAAAATCCTTGCTTACTCTAATTTAATATACAAAGTTTGGAATCTGAAATTTGTTTTTTAAGTGAACTTCCTGATTACTGAATGTTACAAAACTCAGAATAGTGACAGTATCTGATGAAGGTTTTCTAATTGAGTCATTTAATTGCTCTTGCTTATTATCTCGTGTTTCAATTCAATTTAACAAAAATTTATCAAGTACTATGTGCCAAGCCAATTGAACATAGGCTGGAAATATGAAGACAAAAAAATGTAATTTTCTTCCCTCTTCAGGATTATTTCCTACTGAAAACTTATTCCTCATTGTAATTGATCCTGGATTGTCAAAGTATTCTTTAAGAAGGGAATAGCAAGAGATATAAGTTCTAACGTATCTCAACAAACTGAAAGAGATTCCAGTCTGAACACAGTGACAAATTGAATTTCTGTTGTGCAGGGACCAGACTAGTCAAGTTTAGAAAAGTACAATACCAGATAATTGACTGGTGGTTAATTTGGTTTTGGGGTGGGGGTATTAGCACAACCAGGGCAATTCATGAACATTGTCTACTAATGTAAGATAGGGTTGTAATAGGAAGAATACACATTTCTCACCACTCCTCAAAAATCATAAATCTTTTGAATTAAGCCTGAAATTTTTCATCACAGGAAAAATTTTTTGTACCTTTCTCACTCATATAAAAAAATCATTCCTTTTTGTTTAAAGAAATTTGCATGCAAATTGTTTTTATGGTACTTTTGTGAGAAGAAGGATTTAATTTAACCTTTCTATTTGACTTTTATTTCCAATGATTTGGTGAGAATCTATATAGTTCAGGAAATAAATTAAGTTCCTTGTCCCCATACCTACTTAATTCTTATCACTTTAAATGACAATATGGGACCCTGGAAAATTAGGCCAATGAATTCTGATAAATCAAAAGTTAGAGCCGCTGATCAGGACTACATATATCAAAGAAATTGGTTTACTGGTGTGTGTGTGTGTGTGTGTGTGTGTGTGTGTGTGTATGTGTGTGTGAGAGAGAGAGAGAGAGAGAGAGAGAGAGAGAGAGAGAGAGAGAGAGAGAGAGAGTGTATGTGTGTGTGTCTCTGTGCCTGTGTTACTGTGTGGTTACCTTGTTTTTCCTCATATATATGTCTCATGTAACTACAATCTTACATGGCCATTACTTTCAAATTAAATCTAAGGGCTAAATGCCCCAACAAATATCTTCTGGCTCAACTGTGAGTCAGAAACACAATTCATTCCCTGGCACAGCAACAAAAAACACTGGATCTGATTCCATTGACTTTTGTTTCAATATTTTTGGGTATCAATAACTGGAGACCTAGAAAGATAAAAACTTTCTTCATTATTTTTTAAATAGTAAATGGATATAAATCTTTTGTTCTTCTGATAGGCCAAGAGAAGAATGATAAA
Organism: Sminthopsis crassicaudata; assembly: GCF_048593235.1. Classification (NCBI taxonomy): domain Eukaryota; kingdom Metazoa; phylum Chordata; class Mammalia; order Dasyuromorphia; family Dasyuridae; genus Sminthopsis; species Sminthopsis crassicaudata. Next base: position 426,285,997 of record NC_133619.1, read on the forward strand.
CTTTTCTTTTCCTTAAATTGTAATACATTTTAAAATGCTGGCTGTCTAGTAAGCTATTCATTTTCAAGCTGCATCAGAGTTCTTACCTTTTTATAGACTCATTTAAGTTCTGCATTTAAAAACCAGATGGTTGGCTCTTGAACTGTAAGACAGAATATATTAGCCTTTCACACAGACACATGCTCACTGTGCAGTTGGTTAGTACTATATTTATTCTGTATGACCTTGATAATAAAGTATAGCAACTTGATTTTCTAATGTTTACTGGGAATTCATGTTTGTGAGTTGCTGAACCATCTGATTTGTGCTCTATAACGTGGAAGTCAGAAATAAATTGGCATTGCTAAGGCCCTGTGGATAAAAGAGTTGCCACACACTATATAATCTAAAGTTGTAAAGAAGCAATTTGAATTATTGTATATGTGGGCTGACAAGTGAGCTTTACGTGGGCTTGAGTTGGTAAAACAAAGGCTTAGTCAAGCTGTGAAATGCATTCAAGAGTAAATAGCAATAAATGACAAGAGGTCTGTTTTGTTAGATATGTTTTAGACTGTTGTTTGGCTTCTGATTACAAGAACACAAGGACATGTTTGAAATTGCAGGGTGCTGCCCCTTCCTGAATTGAGATGGCTTGGTTTAGCTAAAAAAGAGAACTGAAAGAAAATTTGATTTTGAACTCAGGAGTCATAAATTTCCCCTTTTATTTTACATATAATATAGGTACATTGATTTTTAAAAATTCTATTTATCTGATTTCATTGAATCATTTTTAATTCAGTGATTGTGTTTTGGGTCTGTTCTAAAAGTATGAAATATGCTAGATTCAGTTTTTCCTGGGATATATATAATATTACAAAAAACAAAATGGGTAGAATTGAAATAAATTTCCTGGAGCCAAATTCTCCAAAATGTTGTTAAGGTTTATCATCACAAACATTTTTTAGTTGATCTTGAGAATCACCAAATCACAAAATATTAGAATTGGAAGAGACCATGGATCTCTCGCACAAAATGTAAGTTCTACTACAATATCCTCAACAAATGTAATGAAATAAATGAAGACATTAAGTATAATGGAGCCTATTACCTGTGGGGATAACCCATTATACTTTTGAACAGCTCTATAATTTCAATTTTCAGAACATTTTTTCCTTGTATTTTTTATTTTGTTTGCTTTGTTTTTGTTTTATATCAAGTCAATAACTATCTCTCTATAACTTCCACCCACTGGTTTTAGTTCTTCCTTTTTGATCCAAACTGGGCAGCTAAATGGCATAATGGATAGAGTGCTAAGCGTAGAGTCAGGAAAATCTGAGTTCAGAGGCCAGACTATCAAATTGTGTATGACCTGGGCAAGTCATTTTGGCCTATTTACCTGAATTTCCTCATCTATAAAATTAGCTGGAAAAAGAAATATCAAACCACTTTAGTAACTTTGCCAAGAAAACTCCATGGAATCCTGGAGAATTACATACAAATGAAAAAAATGATAACAATAGCAGCATCAACGGAATGAGTCTAATTTTTTTAATATGTCAACTTTCAAAGATTTTGAAGCAACTTTTGAAGACTTCTAAATCAGTCCTTTTTCCAAGTCTTCCTTCCATGCAAAACACTTGTAGCCCCTTCTTCTGATCTTCACAATTCAGGATTTCAAAATATAGAGACTCTTGAAAAACTGCTCAATAACAAGAGGAAAAAATATAAACTAAATACCTGAGTATAATTGCTAACTATGAAAGTAGAAGATAAATGAGGTATTATAGTGAGAATATTATTTTCCTCAAGAGTTTGAAAACTACTTTTTTTTTGAGAGAGAATGGGTATAATGCCAGTAATTGAAGTCCCAAAGAGTTCACTCTTTATTGCTAATTAAGAGCAAAATATGTTTCCAACAGGTTGTGAGAGCCATTAAACTGAGTAGAAATTTTGTACTTATATATACATTTGGACTTTATTATGTAGTTTATAAAGCTAAAGTGAATTTCTGATCCCTTAATTGATTGGCATTCAATGTTCCTTTCAACCCTAATTTATATTAACAAATCACAACTTTAGATGACTTCATCAAAAACTTTAAGATGTTCATTATGTTATATAGAAAACATTGTCTGCCTTTCAGTGTTAGGGGAGGGAAAAAATTGTAGAACTGCTTTTAATATAATCTATGATTTAGTTTAATGTTTATTGAAACTCAAATAATGATCAAGGATAACTTTAGTGATGTTTAGTTCCACTGAGTCCTGAAACAGACAAAATATGATATTTTGTGGGACAAACAGAAACTTTTTTTTGTTGGCTTAAATGAGACTAGAAAAGATACTTTTATTGTTAAATGGTATATATGCCACTATTGTCTGCTGATGATTAGCTAGTTATGCATGAAACTTATTTATCTAAGAAGTAAGGAGTCCACTTGGCATTATAAACAATTTATAGTGTCATTATAAAACAATTTGGTATTTATAAAATGATTTTCATCCTGTAAATTATTGATGCTCAAGAAGCATTAACTATTAACCTGAAATAAGAATTAAAATTGAACATCATTTAGATTATATTATAAATCGAATGTCTGTTTATCTATTCTTATATAACAGGATTCATCAAACCACAAGTATTAATACTTGAATGTCCTAAAGGAAACAAGATTAAAATTCTTGATATTTATTACATTTAACTTAACTAATGTGGGGCCTAACTGGCAACCTTATTATATTTATCTCTCAAAATCATGTTTTAAGTAGACTGTGAGTCTTAATTTGGGATGGATAAAAATAGTATCATGGAAGAAATTGAAAAATAAGAATCTACACAAATCCTATTGAATTGGCCTTTATTTTCTTTTCTTATACGCTTTTGTTTTTAAAAAAATCCAAAGTAGTAAACATAATTTTGAAATAATACAGCATCTTTAGTTGGAACACCTTTAAAGGTCCTGGATAAGATTTTTCTCTCCCACATACTGAAGCTTGAAGATCTCAAATCTCTTATTATCTTAAAACCTTAAGTAAAAGCAAATCCATTTCACTTTTCAATAGCTTCTAATAATAAGTTTTACCTATTGTGAAATGTCTACCCATTTCTTTAGGAACAAAGAAAAAGAATAATCACTCTTCCAAATAACAGTACAAAGCAACTTAAGAATAAGATAAATTAATGTCAACTAATTTTCTAGAATGAGATACCCTAAATCTATTTTCAAACAATCAACAAACATTTTTAAGTATCTATTATGTCAGGCAGGTCCAGGGCATAACAAAGATAAATGTAAAACAATCTGTTGTGTGGGAGAGACGACAAATATCTATATAGAGAATAGATTAAAAGATGATCATTACAAATAAATACAAGGTAATTAAATCAGAAAAGCAACAGTATTTGGAGGAGAGATCAGGAAAACTTTTTTGTAAAAAGTGATGCTTGAGTTGGGACTTAAATCATCTCAAGTTTTATAAGGATTACACAGGTTTTAGTTCCAAAGAATTCAAACTAAAATGGACAAAGAAATGGGGAAAAAAATTCACTGGTTCCCTTCTGTTTAAAAGGATAGGTCCTCCTCTGTTTTATCTTCAGGTGCTCTTCCAAATAGTCAGACACTTTGGGAGACTATCTAGTGACTTTTGTCCCCCATTTACAAAAAGGGCAAACTTAATGAATTATTTCTATTTTATTGTCAAGCAAAAGTTTAAATCTGAATTTTCTGATTCCCCAAATTGACATGACAGATAATACCTAACATTTTATTATCTCAACAGCACCATTTCCTGAAGTACAAGCCATGTAGCAGAACTGATTTAATTAGACATGAAATTTCAGCACCCATCTGTTTAAAATTGTATTTTCTCTTGGTCCTATCTACATTTAAGAAAAGTTTTTTTGTTTGTTTGTTTGTTTGTTTTTTAAAGGAAATTCCTTAAGTCAAAAGTAAGCTGTAGTGGTGCTTCCAAAACCAAAAGTGCCTCTACTTTATAGGAACCTGAAACAGTTATTTATTTTTTATCCTTATGAAACTTCTTTTCGCAAGTCGTATAACATGGTCCTACAAGACCACTTGAAGAAATGAAGTTCTTCCTAGAAACAGAATCTTATCTATTGCCTAACCTCATCAGTATCATTCTCATCAAAACCAAAATAGCTCATATTTACATTTGTAATATTTATATACCATATAATATGTATATGCTTATGTAGTATTTTTGAGATTATCTCATTTGATCTTACAACAACCCTAGAAAGTAGATTCTATTATAATGCACATATAATGAAATTGAGGCAATGGTGGTTTAGTGACTTGCTCAGAATTGCATAGTTAATGATTGACTGAGGTTAATTTTAAATGCAGGTATTCCTTACCCTAAGTCTAGAGCTCCATTCACGGTACCATCTAGCTATCCCTCATGATCACTGGAGGGCACTTAGAGTTTATGAGTAAAACATAAATAAAGATATAGTAAATGGTAATTGAAAAAGAATGATCAGACAAAAGAAAAGATAGCTAGAAGGGAGCAGTATAATAAAAAATATACAGAAAAGGTTAGAGATCATGGCATGGTGTAATCTATAATATTAGAAAGACTAAGGTGGTGCATCACTGGAACTCAGGAATTGTAAACTAAGCCAATCTGGTTTCTACACTAATCAAGCACTATTGTGAGCCACTAGGAGTGGAGAAGGAAGAAAAGGGTAAGACAAGTCTACCCAAAGAAGAACATTCTGCTCAAGTCAGAAATAAAAAAGAGCAAAGCTTTCATTTAATCAATAGTGGAATCAAGCCCATGAATGACCACTGAAATTCCAGTCTAGGAGAGATAAGGAGAACCAGTCTCAAAAAAAAAAGGGGGGGGGGGGTAAAAAAGAAAACTTAGAGAGGAGAAAGTATTCAAAAGAGGAGAGTACTTGGCAGTGTCAACTGCAGCAGAGAGGTTTAAAAAATGAGAATTTAATAGAAGCTATTAGATTTGGCAAATAAAAGATCACTGATAACTTTGGAAAGAGTAATTTCATTTGATTGATGAGGGCAGAAACCAGAATGAAATTCTGAACTTCTTAATGAGATTAGTCAAGAAGTGGGGAAGAGATACAGAAAAGTTAGAAGGTATGGTAGATTCTTCTTCAGTACTTTGTTGACTGTATTCCTCTCTTTCCCAGCTTCTACCTAATGCTAGGGAAGTTGACTATCCATATTAATGCTTCATCAAATATTCTAACATTATAGTTTCTCAATAAAGTCCCATGATTTGTTCCTCCACTCCATCTAAATCAAGCAGAGAAAATAACTTCGTGTTTCTCACCATTATCTACACACATTCTACTTCTGTGATCAAAAACTCCAACATTACTCTATCTAATCACATCATCATTCTGTTTTTTCCTAAGCTTTATCCTTCCTAAAACTATTCCTTGTCTTCATCTTAACCTCTATTTTCTTAGTTAACCAGTATTTTCTTAGTTATTATCCCTGCTCTGAAATCCCATTTGTTCTTGCCAATCCCAATCTTCTAGATAACAAATTCAACTCCATACTGTCATTTAATCTCAAATAAATCATTCTCTTTGTTTTTCTGAGTTCATTACTTAATCAAACCACAACTCTGGATTACTTCCACCATTTGCATTTCTCTGTCCATATTTGTGTTCTGCTGAACAAAGTTAGAGGGAATAAAGGTCTCAATGTGACTGACTCCCCTCAAATGTTGTTTATCTAATCATAACAAGCCTTTACTGACACATATTAAGCCTTTTACAATTTCCTTGTTGATTTACTCTCTCTCAACAGAAACTATTCCAAGTCTTTTCTTCTTTCCTTAAGCTTCCCACTCTTTCCTCTTCCCCACAGTCTCAATTTAGCATTTCACCTTTTACTTTGTTAAGAAAATCAAGGACAATCACCATGAGTTCATTTTTCTCTGTTATATTTCATCTCAAAAATAATTGACATAAATTCTCTCCTCCGTTTATTACCCTCTCAAAAATAATGGCTCTTCTTTTTGCCAGCATTGTCCTCTCTATGCAAGTATTTGATTCTGTCACCTCACATGTTCTCCAGCTAATTATTCCCTCCATCATCGCCTCTCATTCTAAATTTCAATTTTCTTATATATTTGTCCCTTTCCTGATGTCTACAATATATCAAGATCATGATAAAAGCCATTAAACTTTAACTTCTCAAGATAATCATCTTACATTTCTTCTCCATTTCTCAAACTTCTACAAAAATCTTGTGGCATCCATTGCCTCCACATTGTCTTCTCTCACCTCTAAATACTCAACAATCTATCTCTAATTTTCTCATCGTACTGAAACTGTTATTTTCAGTTACCATTGAACATTTTTTTTAAATTTTATTTTATCCTGAACTTACGAAATAAAACAAACATTTCCATAACATATTATAGGGAAGGTGAGAGGAGAGATAATTGCAGATGAAACTACGGTTCTATTATGTATACCTTTCTATTCTTTTTAAATAGATAACAAATGTCATTTTTTTCCCCTACTTTTTCCACTCTGCCCTACTCCCTGGTACATATGGCTACCATTAGATACAAATATGTATAGATTTAAAATCATTCTATACATACTTCTATTTATCAGTTTTTTTCTCTCTGCATGCAGATAGCATCTTCCTTCAAGTAATTTTGACTATTATAAGGACATACAAAGGAAAATTTCCTATTAGGTGCTTCAAACTAGATATCTCAAGAGACCCCTCAAACTCAAAATATCCAAAATAGAATTCATTATCTTCCTCCTTAAAACGTATCCTCTTGTGAACTTCCATATTTTTAGTAAATTCATTTTTGTTTACCTGGTTAATATCCTCATTTTTATATTTATTGTCTCCATATTATTATTCAAACAAAGAAGTTATTTGTCTCACTTCAGCAAAATAGATTTCCTCAAAGGGGATTAGAAGGGAAAATCACATTGCATTTTTATATAACAGAGGGGGGAAAATCATTCTGTATTTTTATACAAATGGGAAATCTATCATGTTAATAAAATAGAATAACATTAAAATAAAGCATCAAGGGATAGTTTCAAATGGGAAAAAAAAGGGGGGCTCAAATCACCCTGAAGGGAAGAATTTAACCTCCTACTTTGTTTTATAATGGTAAATAGATAAGTAGATATGCAGACAGGCAGGTAGATAGATAGATAGATAGAGAGACCGACAGACTGATATGTAGGTAAGAGAAAGAGACAGAGAGGAGAGAGAACATACATTAAGTGCTTATTGTGTGTAGAGGGATGAAACTCTCTGTGATTGATTTAAACAAGGTGTTAAGTCAGGGGACATGATAAGACAATGGTTATCTAGTTTAGCACGGTGATTAATAGTTCTCTAGTTCAGTATGATTGAATTAATCTTACAACAAATAATGGCTCCCTAGTGATATAATGATTGGCTTATACTCAGTATGATGAATGGATTTAATTGTAATAGAGTATTTAAGAGGCCAGAGTCAAACCTAGAGGAGAGCCTGGATAGATTCAGAGAAGACAAAGGACTGGAGGAGCTCTAATCTTGGAGAGATTTATTCCATCTCCCACCACCATGGGGGACTGGAACAGACTCAAACAATACAGAGGACTGGAGGCTGGAGCACAAACTCCTGGACTCAAAAAGACTTCAAGACAGAGACTGTTGTGGTGGTCCTCCTGCCTCCCCCACAGAAACCAAGACACTTCTGGAGGACTTCCAGAAAGCTAGCCCGGGCGCCAGGCAAGGAGACAAGACTGTGAAGAACAGAATAAAGATTTCTGGACTTTATCTCTGTCTATTCTTATGCTTATTACCCTGCTGAAAGGAAGGCTGGTCCAGAGACCTCCAGAAAACTGACCAGAACATTACAATAGTGCATGTGCTAAGAATTGCTAAGTTCTGGAAATGCAAATAGCAAGCAAATTTTAAAAATATCCATATTTGAGGAACTTATGTACTAATGGATGAGGAAAATGCAAAAAAAGGGAATAGAAAGGGTTGAAACTAGGGAAGGCATATTCCTGAAGCATAGTGTGGAGGAATCTGGGAAGTAGCATACAGAAGAAATGTCAAATATGTAATACTCCCAATGTAGTTCCTTTATTTATTTATTTATTTGTTTGTTTATTCATTCATTCATTCATTCATTTATCTATTTGTTTGTTTGTTTTCCCTGAGGCTGGGGTTAAGTGGCTTGCCCAGGGTCACAGAGTTAGGAAGTGTTAAGTGTCTGAGACCAGATTTGAACTCCGGTCTTCCTGAATTCAAGGCTGGTGCTCTCTCCACTGCGCCACCTAGCTGCCCCCCCTATATGTGACTAGGTTAAAGGGGACACATAAGATAATATGGTATTCCAAATCTCAAGGAATGCAGAGAATCTACTAAGAGAGAGTGGCCCACAGTGTGAAGAGTTTCACAGAAGCTCAACTTTTTACTAATCATATATCACTTAGATAAAAATTGTATGCCCCTTCTTGTATGTTAGTCTTCATTAGTCATTTGCTGCTGTTTATACTCATCACATATGTCTTTCCAATGCCATTTGGGTGACCTACAATTTTGATTCATTTGAAATTGCATTTTCCCTTGGGTCTTAGCTATATAACATTACCAGAAGAATATAGATTATTTAAATGTCAAGGTTTTTTTTTTTCCCTTTATTTTTTTGTTTCTCATATCATTTTAAATACTGCACAATTCTCTATATACAATCCATTCCACTTAATTCCTATTTAATTATGGGTCCTGCTTATTGTGCAACTATATTTTTGTCCAAGTTACATATATCAATGCAACAATTCAATAGCTTTATCTACTGCATTTGATTATATATGTTTGTGTGTGTGTATACATAATTATCTTTGTGTCTGACCCTATCATAGCACCTAGCACATAGTAGATACTTAGCAATTGCTTGTTGATTGATTGATTAAAAGAGAAAATCAGTTAATGGAGGCATGCATGTAAACATTAGAAAATAAATAAATGAACCCTGATCAAAATATATTTTTATCAAACCCAAACAGAATTGAAAAATATTTCACTAATCCTTAAAAATATTTTTTTAAAAATCAAGCACTGCCCTTCCTCCCAAAAGCCTGATAAATCATTAGCTAATGTAATAAAAATAAGAAGCGGAAACAAAGCTATAAAACTATGAAAAATAAAATTATAAGTGGAAGATCACCAAAAAAGGAAGATGAAATGGATTATCTGAAATTATTTTACACATTTATTTGTAAACACTTCAAATAAAATGTAAGTTTTTTGAGAGAAGAGACTATTTCTTTTTTTTCTGAATTTATATCTCTTGTGCCTACTGTGGTTAATTGGCATGTAGTTTGTGGAATGGATGAAAATAGCGAAACTGAAAATTTAGAAGTAATAAATGCATATTAAAAATACTCAAATTTACAAAAAATAAGAAATACATATATGTAAATATATATTAATGTGTATGTGCGTTGGGAGAAAATAAATGGCTAATATATGAGAGAGAAAACCAAATCCAGCCAGCACAGAATAGTTGGGGAGGATCATCCTCCAAACATGTGGTAATAGAGAATTGTCCAATTGGTAATTAGCCTCACATTCCAGGTTACCTTGCAGCTGCTTAGTTGTAGCTCTTGACACAAAAGTGAAGCAAGAAAGTATATTTTCACTATGATTATCTGATACACTTCTAAAGTGCAATTCATAGCAATAAGACTTGGAGAGATATTAACATGATTTGTTGGTCAGTTGTTTCAATCCTGTCCAAATCTTTGTGACCCCATTTGAGGTTTTCTTGACAAAGATACCAGAAGAAAATTATTTATCTTTGTCTTCATCAGATCATTTTACAGATGAGGAAACAGAAAAATCAGGTAAAATAACTTGCCTATTATGTGTTTGAGGATGCATTTGAACTCAAATATTCCTGAGTCTAACTAGGCATTCTATCTACTGTGCCACTTAGCTGCTCTAGCAATAACGAGACAATATGCCAACATTTGGGGGATACATCCAAAGCAGTCCTTAAAGGAAATTCATATGTTAAATATTTTTGAGAAAAAGAGAGTAGATCAAAGAATTAAGCATGGAACTAAAAACAAATAAAACAATACATTTTACAACAACAATGAAATTACAAATTAGAAATCTTTAAAAATCAAATGAAGAATTGATTTTAAAAGTTATTTAAATAATTGATTAATAAGTCAATTTTATTATTTAAAATTCCTTCTTTTAATATATATCCTTGATACCTAAACTAGAGTCACCAACAGAGGAAGTAAATTGTAGATCAATTGTAAATTGTAGATCAATGTAGTAAATTGTAGATCAATTCTTAATTAATATGGACACAAAAAGATTTAAATATATTATATTTAAATATAATAAAGAAACCATAGCACCATATCACAAAAATTATATACACTATAACCAGAATGATTTTTTCAATCAATAGTATTTCACTTTCCAATTTTATATAAAGATAGTTTTCAACATTTATTTTTGTAAAATTTTAAGTTCCAAATTTTTTCCCCCACCCAACCTACCCCTCACTTCAAGACAGCAAGCAATATGTTACAAATGTACAATCATTTAAAACATATTTCCATATTTGTCAGGTTGTGAAAGCAACATCAGAACAAAAAGGGAAAAAATCACAAGAAAGAAAAAATAAATATTAGATTAATTAATCATTAAGGTGAAAATTATATCCTTTGATCTCATTCAGTCTCCATAGTCTCCTTCTGGTTACAGTTGGCATCTCAACTCTATTGAATTCAACTGTACTGAATGTATAGGGTTAGTGCAATAGAGAAGCAATAAACATAATTAATCAAATTAATAATAATAACAATAAAAATCATATGATATTCAGAGATGTGAAAAAGTCTTTTGACAAGATACAAAACTGATTATTGTTAAAGATAATAAGAACAGAACTCTTCTTAATATAATATCACAAATAATATAACAATCCATTTAAAACTAGAGGCAGTATTAATTGAAACAGAGTAAATAAGAGATCTTTTCAGAAAGATCAAGAGTAAGAAGATATCCATCATCACTGTTAGTATTTATTATAGTATTAGAAATGAAAAAAAAAAAAAAAAAAAAAAAAAAAAAGATGTACTTCTAAAGTCTCTTAATGAAATATACTTAAAGGATAGCTTTGCATTTATATGCTTTATATGGATTTGCTGAACTAAAATTTCCATATATCATAAGAATAAAGTTTGTTATTTAAAAAAAATGCAAACTGTGGCAATAAATAAGAAAATTAAAGGAATAAGCAGAAATAGAAAAAATTATCACTTTATGGAGATGATATAATGGATTTCTCACAGAATCTTGGAGAATAAACCAAAAAAACTAACTGAAACAAGTAACAATATAAGCAATTCTTTAGATATAAAATAAACTCATACAAATTATTACTTTCTATAAATAATTAACAAATTTCAACAGAAAGAGATAGAGAAATTTCATTGAAAATCATTACACATAATACATGATACTTGAGGTAATATATAATATTTGACTACCTATAAAGACATAAAGGAGTTATATCAACAAAATTTAAAAATATTTTTAACCCAAATAAAAACAGGTCTAAATAAGTAATATTTTATATAGTGGGGCGGGGAGGTGGAATCACCTGGTAAAATGAAAAGTCAAAAATATCAAAAGAATTGATAGAAAAGTTTGAAAGGAAGGAGGCCTATAAGTACCTAATCTCAATACATACCACAAAACCATAAACATCTTTTAAAATTTGGTATCAGAAAGAGAGGTTGATCAATAGAACAAATTTGGCAAGAAATATGTAGAAGCAAATAAACAGAATAATCTAGTGTTTGGTAAACAAAAAGACACCAATTATTATGGGAAGAACTTGTTTTTTCTAGAAAAACTGCTAGAAAACTGTTATATTGATCACTCTTTTAATTTCCTAGACAGTATCAGTTGGTTTTGATAATTATTGCCTTATAATATAGTTTAAAATATGGTACTATTAAACTGCCTTCTTTTATAACTTTTTCATCTTTTGATAGTTCCTATTTTCTTCCAAATGAAATTTGTTAATTTTTTTCTTATATGGTAAAAAATGCTTTGTTAATTTAATTGTAATGGGATTGAATACATAAATTATTTTAGATAAAATTGCCATTTTGATTATATGATCCTTGTCCATGCATGAACAATTAACATTTTCCCAAGTATTTAAATCTGATTTTATTTATATACAAATTTTTTCTATCATTTTGTTTATATAGTTCCTGGGCTTGTTTTGGCAGGTGTGCTCCCAAGATTTATGCTATCTAAAGTTATTTTGGATGATCTCTTACTATCTCTTTTTGCAGGGTTTTGTTTTTGATGTATAGGAATGCTCATGATTTGTCTTGATTTATTTTATATCCTACTATTTCAATAAAATTATTTAATTGTTACAACTAACTTTTTAGTTGAGTTTTTGAATAAAATATCTTGTATTATATACCAAGACAAGTTTCAGGTTTGGGTCATGATTTAGATTTGATAATGATAAATGTTTTATTATTAACAAATTAGAGTATCTAGGAGGAAATTACCTATCAGCTCTATAAATAGGGGAAGAATATACGACCATATCAGAGACCAAGATAATCACAGGAAGAAAAAAAGGCAAATTTAATTACAGAAAATGAAAATGATTTTGAACAAGAAAAACTAATGCAACTAAAATTGGAGAAAAATTGATAAATGAGAAAAAATCTTTGCAGCAAATTTGTTTGATAAATGTCTCATTTCTGAGTTTTCATGGAACTTTATGAAATTTATTTTTTAAGTATTCCCCAATTGCTAAAAGAACAAGAATTTGAACAGAAAGTTTTCAGAGGAAAAAGTTCAAACCACTAATATCCATATTAAAAATGTGCTAAATTTCGTATAATTCGAGAAATCTAAATTGTAACAACTCTGAAGCACCATTTCAAATCCATCAGATTGGCAAAAATGATAAATGTTCATCATTTATCATTTAGGGGCTCATTTAGGGGCTGTGAGAAAATAGGGACCTTAAAATATACAAATTCAAATATACATAACAATTCTTTTTTTATAATGTCAAAGAATTGGAAGCAGAGCACGTGTTTATCAATTTAGAAATGAATGAATTAATATATAAATATAATGAAATACTATTGTACTATAAGAAATTATGAAAGGCATGGTTTTAGAAAATACTGCAAAGATGTCTGTAAATTGAAATAAAATAAAATGAACAGAAGCAAGAGGTTAATTTATATAATAACAATACTGTAAGGATAAATAAACTTTGAAAAGCTTAGGAACTATGATCAACCCAATAATTAAGATATAATTCTGAATGACTCATGGTGAAACATCCTTTCCACATCCATATAAAATGGAAATTGACTCCAAATACTTATTGAGGGAAAAGAGGTCGGTTTTGTTTTTGTTTTTGTTTTTTTGTTTTGTTTTGTTTTGTTTTTTACATTGACTTTGCAGAAATTTGTTTTGCTTAATCAAACATGTTTGTAACATCTTTTGTTTTTTCTTGATTTCTCACTATGGGATAGGGTGAGGAGTACAGCAAGAAAAAATGGGAAGGAAAGAATTCTCACCTAAAACAGGATAGAGATTGAATTTTAAAAAGTAAAATAAACTATCAACAATCACTTAAAATTGTTCAAATTTGATAATCAAAGAAATCAGAAAAATGCTTACAAAAAATACTGAAGTTTAACCTTACAACTATCAGACAGAAAAGGTAAAATTCAGTAGGATCAAGTCTGTTAAAAAAAATTGAAGATTAATACACAATACATGAAGTTTTGAATTAGTCCAATCATTTCAGAAAGCAATATGGAAATATAAGAATGATTTTTTTAAAAAAGATGATAACACTCTCAACCACAAATTTCCTGCCATTGGGAAATCTTACCCTTGGGAAGTTATTGAGGAGAAAAAGTTACTATTTGTACCACATTAATTAATTATATTTAATAAATATCAAAATACTAATTATCAATTGATAATTAATATCAAAAATTTTGGGGGGAATATGTATTGAACATATTTAGGAATGATTGAATAAATGATGGTGCATAAAGATTAAGGTAAATTTTAAGTTAATTGAAGACATTTAGTGATGATATAGAAAGGGAGATGTGTTTTGTCAAAAGAGATAAGATATTGCCACAATTATCGATGAACATTTTGATATTTAAAAGAAGGTAGAAAAGAACTTTGTTTCAATATTCATTTCTAATATTTGTGTATGAAGAAAAATACAATTTTCATGTGAGATGCAGATAGTTTTCAAAGAGAAAATGATCTGTGGTGTTGATATAAAGATGGATTTCTTTGTCAACATTGTAAAGTGATATATCATTTGTTGGGAACAATTTTAAACTCATAGAGTCAGAGGAAAATTTTTATCTATTTCAAAAATTAGAGAAATGTTTGGGTAAAAAAATCAGTTTTAAGGGCAAAAAAGAGATGGAAGGCCATGCCAAAGCCTTTGGAACTGCAAAGTATGATGGAATATCCACAAGGTTGCATAAACAGGTTAAAACTTTTTTTCAAAAAGAAATTCTTTAAATTTTTGGAAACCAAACTTTTTAAAGAACTTTTGATTCAATAGGGAAAATTTGGGAAGTTATGCCTTTCAGGAAAAGTAAGTATCACTGAGAGTTAAGTTGGTTCTCAGTTAAACCATTAAGAATAGAACAGGAATCTATATAGGAAACTAAGGAGTAGAAACACAACAGGAAATCTGGAAAAACTACTCTGTCAGAAAAATGGCAGTAAAAAAACAAATCATATGATAGAAAGCAACAGCTTAATGATTCTTGACTGGACAAAGAAAACTAGCTTCATTTTCCAAGAGTTCCAGTGACAGCTATGACCCTTCACTGGTAGTTGGAGCTGGAGAGAAAGCTTGTTGCTCCCTCCAGCCATCCCTGGCTTGAGAAGGAAAAGCTCAGTGGAGTTTGTACCTACAATGACAGCCCAATGAGTTGGCTTAGAATCAGTCTAAAGTGAATTGCTTAAAATCTCTTTTGATTAGATAGTGCAGCATCTGAAGAAAAGATGAGGATATCCTCCACTGAAAAGTGGTGAATCTCAACAGTCATACATCAAGCAGAAATGCAGTTTCATGTGGTAGAGATGTTCCTGAATGGTCCAATATTAATGAAGGATGCAATGCAGAATTGTGAGTTACATTTAGTTTAATATACTAATATCTATAATATCATTGTTTCTATTAAATAAATGGTTATGACTATGATCTAAAAATATCATTATTGCTGGTGGCTAGTAGTCTAGGTAAAAATTATATTATATGGGAGTTCAAAAGTCAGAGTAATAAGTAAGAGTTTATTTCTCTTCCATTGTTACTCCAAGCATCCTGAGAGAGTTGTAATATAAATGTGTAATGGTGGTATATCTCTGGGAACTTAAATCTGATAATTTTAGAGCAAATGAAGTTAGAAACAAAGCCAGAGAAAAATGACATATTTTACATGCTTAGGTAAAAAATTTAAGGTCCCCGCACCATGTAAGTTATGGCTGTATCCACTGAGTATCCCAGACAAGTTCCCAAATATAACTTCTTAAATGTCCTACATATAAATAAAAGATATTTTTCTGTTTCCTTATAATATTAAACATTAAACTGTCCCCAGATAAGTATAGCATCACTCAGCATCATTGATAAAAAGAATTGAATCTTGACATTTATACTATACATCATCTTTCTCCAAAACTGTCCAAATCCAATCTCAATATTGCATTTCTTCTTGAATATTTATTAGTTAAATAAATTAAAACAAAGCTCTTTTCCAATCCTATTAAGTATCATAATGTTCATTTATAACATCAACAATATCATATTCTTTGACAATTAACATGTCTCTTCTTTTTTACAAAAACACTTTTAAGTTCCTTTCATCATGAAAGTGCTTCACTTATCTTAAAGGGATAATACATCTTATAAATATAATACAAGAAATAGAGGTAACAACACACTAGACTGGAATTCAGAAAGCCCTAGATTCAAAAGTCAATTCTAATATTTAAATCTATGAAACCATGAACAAATACTAAATTCTAGTGGCCTTAAAAAAAATTCTGAAACTATACGTCAAAATCTTAAGAATGTAACCTGAGTCTGTGGTAAGACTTCAACATAAGACAGAAAGGTTTTAAAAAGTAAGCTATTACAAATTACCTTTTCTTTTCATCCTTAACTTTAGTAATATTTAGCCAATTGCTTTGCTTATTTATACTTGTCACTGCAACTATATTTCCAATAAGCATTCATACAATAAACATTTATTACGTACCTATTATGTGACAGGCATTGTGCTGTGTTGGGGATATAATTAATCAAAAGGAAGACAGTCACTGCCCTCCAGGAGCTTACAATCTGAGAATAAGACAATTCATTAAAGAAGACAAGAAAGGAGAGGAAGGAGAGAATCTTGGTCCATGGAGTTGCAACCATTCAGAGTAGCAGATGCAAAGTGGAGTGAGACACCAAAGCTTCAATTTCTGCACTTTATAAAGAAATGCATAGAAAAGAATTTGGTATTCCATCCTTCCAATCAGAGGGTGAGGTAGCCTAAGGAAGGTGGTCTCAATAAGGCTTGAATTAGCTATACATATTAGAAATGATGAGTTTATCCTGGCTGGGGGATGAAGGAGGGCACAGATAGTTTTGTGGAGTTGAAACCTGGCAGGGATGAAAATGCAAAGTGCAGTGAGAAAATGGTAAAAGAAGTGATCCTAGAAGCCATGGGAGTGAATAAAACAGCCAAAAGAAAATAGTATAGGATAAATGGAAGACATTTTGAGAATCTCTTCTCAGAGAGATTCTCTTTGAGAGATTTTGAAAGAGAGATTTTGAGCTGAAAAAGCCCCAAGAAGCTATATGTTCCAACCAATTCATTTAACATATAAGGAAATGAAGCTTAAATAATTGAGGTTAAAAATAATAGATTAAGATGATTTGCCCAATGTCAAATGGCAAGTGGCAAAGCCAGGATGAAACAAGACTTTCTGACTTCAAAACCAGCTGCCCCATACTGTGTCTTTGATAATATAAAGCGGAAGAGGAGCCATAAAAAGAAACAGTGAAGAGATCAGAAAAGCAGTTAGTGAACCAGAGTTCAGAAGATTAGGGAAGAAGAAATTCTTTAAACAAGAAAAAAATGGTTACTAACATTAAATTCTTCAGATTTAAAAAAAAAGGATATAAAATAATAAAATATCAAAGGGTTTCTCAATTAAGCCATCACTGGTGACCTTGGGATATGTGTCACTCAAAGTGTAGAGATGTTTTCCTGGTTACAAGGAGCCAGGTGAGGAATGAGAAGTAAAGAACTTAGTCATTTAATAAAGATTTTTCTTTCAAGAACTTGTCAGGACAGAAAATAGATAGGAAAAGACCACTGAGGAAATAGAATCTTTTGAATGTGGAGATCTGAGCATTTTTGAGGCTAATCGTTAAGAGTTAGTAGAGAAGGTACATCTGAGGATATAAAAGATAGAAAATATAATTACTGGTACAGTCCCTTTAAATGGACGAAGTAACTAGGATAAGATGGGATCTAGGATTCAAGTGAGAAGGTTAAACTCAGATAATTACAACTATTTCTATCCTTCTATCTCCCAGTACAAATTTTCAGCACAAATTAGGGTTATCAAATTTATAATAGCTTGTGAAATATAGCAAGTCAACATGAAAAGTTCACAGACATAATGCATTTGCTATTAGAGAGTAAAACCTTGCTACTCAAAAATTTGTGTCATTCTATCAAGTCATATGGTCAGTGTTCTATTTTTCTCTTTGTCCTAAGAATGACATATGCATAGCAAATCCTGGAATTGTGAAGTGGATAACAAAAGATTTTGATAGATTCAAACTGGTTGAACAATCAGTCTCATGATGTAATGTGGGTTGGTATTAATCTGGAAGGGTCTCTGGTTGAACTTCAAAGTGCACTATCCTTGGTCCTACACTATTTAACATTTGTATTAATAATGTACATATATAGGTATATACAAAGCAAATAAAATGTATATTTGGTAGAAAAAGCATTAGAAGCTGAGGGGAGATGAGGAGGACCAGGAAAATCATTTTGTAGAGAGTGGCAGGAAGGTACAGAAATGTAAAGTAAAACATTAGACAGAAAAGATATATAAATACACAATAATCATTTAGTCAGACACAAAGATAAAATTGAAGTTTTGAATAACTGAAGATTGTTCAACATCTTTCTATCTAACAAATAGATCTTCACTTAAATCATCACCCGATCTCCCCAGCTCTAACACAATTTACATGTCTCTCCTCTGTGTATGAGGTCCCAAAATTTCTGAGTTCCTGATAAGGCCAAATTGCAGTTTCAGTTGCCCCTCAGATCTCTCTTTACATGGTCCTGGACTCCTAGTAAAAAAACGAAAACAAAAAACCTTCTTAAAAATATTTTAAACCGCATCAGTAGTCTCCATTGTCTTTGAAAAACAACTACCATTTCCCCAGACATAGTGTCCAAAAGTCCTAAGGACTTAATCAAGTTTATCCCTAAAGCCCATAGTCTCATGGGAAATAGATTATTATTGTCAGTTGATGTACCTCTTTTGTATATATATACACATATATATATGTGTGTATATATATATATATATATATATATATATATATATATATATATATGTAAAACATCTGGAACAATGACACTATCAGAAAATAACATTGGATTTCAAATCTGAAGATCATTATTCAAATTCTACTTCTGTTATGTGACTTTGAACAACTTCTCTGGATCTCAGTATCCTCAGTATTATGAAGGAATTATGCTAGACCACATCTACTACCCCTTCAACTTCTTAGTCTGTGATCCTAATTTTGTAGTATTTTGTTCAGTTCTACTATGGAGTGGGCCCCAAAACCTTTATAAGAATTGGTTGCATTAACTGGAAATGTCTAAATTGAATAAGACATTATATACATTCCATGTGGGGACAGAGATTATATCATGAATATTCATAAATATTTGAAAGAGTGTCACAAAAAACTGAAACATTAGGGCTACTCTGCTTGGCCCCTAGAGAGTAATTATTAGGAGCAATGACTCAGTATAAGAAAAACTTCATAAAATTTAGAATTGTTTGGAAGCAGAATGGGCTGCCATAATAATTAGTGAGTTCATAGATCTAAATGTATCCAAGAAGATGAAATCTGGCAATATTATAGAAGACATCCCTGTTCAGGTACAAAATTAGTTCTGAGTTCTCTGCCACATCTCTAATGCTTTATTCATTTACCCAAGAACAAGTCTCTGAAAAATAACTTCCATTTAGTTTCTTTAGCTCATATAATACTCCCCATTTCCCTGCAGTAGGTCATCAGGAATAGTGTGGCAGCAGTAAGGTAGAGAATATGCTTGTCATTCACCCTTACAGATTCACAATTATGATAAAGGTTCTAAAAAAATTATAGCAGAAATATTCCTATTAGGAAGGCCATCACCTTTTTTACCTTATCTACCTAACATCACTAAAAGACAGGCAGGTAAGTGATTT
The DNA here is from genome assembly GCF_048593235.1 of Sminthopsis crassicaudata. Lineage (NCBI taxonomy): Eukaryota > Metazoa > Chordata > Mammalia > Dasyuromorphia > Dasyuridae > Sminthopsis > Sminthopsis crassicaudata. The sequence goes on from NC_133619.1 coordinate 426,305,576, forward strand.
GCCCAGTAAAGGGACACTCAGTGAGTTAATTACAGGGTCAGGCCTCCAATATTTAGTCAAAGTTCTCAGTCAGTAGCTGAGCCATTATTATTATAACTTAGGATTTAGCTCCAGAAATATGATTACAGTTCAAATGTCTTTTAAATGGTTCTCTTTCCTCCCAAATACTGTATCCTGTAAAGTCCCAATGGCCTACACAATTATTCCTCCCTTTTTCTGTGATGCTGTTCTCTCAACAGCTCTCATAATAGTATAGGTTAGTCAAAGCTCTGTAGGGATTTTCAGATTCAGATGAAGCGGTGATTTCTTATCTAAAGGCAAAACCATTACATTGGTTTCCTATATCCCTGGAGCACTAATCATCCTTAGAGTTCTAATCCCATAAGAATGTCTAGTTTTCTCTGATTCTAGTACTTAAAATTATTCTTGTGATGATATTTTTATATGTTTTCATTTATGATGTTGAAACACTGCCACATATTTTCTTGTATTTTGGGAAATTATTTCTCTAACAATTGTTGTCAAATTCACCCTATCAGTTTCTTTTTATCTTTAGAAATATTCCTTACTTCCTTCTAAGAAAGTAGAGCAATAAACAAAGGAAAATAGGATAAATAGTTTAACATAATTTTTGCAAGGACAATCATTTGCAAGTCTTCAAACCAGTGTGTCATGGCATACCAAACATAAAATCATGAATCTAAGGGATCCAAAAAGATCTTCAGAGGTCATATGATTCCATCCTACTGCCTTCAAGCATCAATATACAAAAATTGTTTTAAACAGATAAGCATTTCTTCTGAGCCTAATAACCTTCAGAAAAAAGGAAAGATTCAGTTTTAATTTTTAACAAGCTTATAGTCAAGAAAACTCTTCTTTGTTTCTAACCTAAAGCTTTAACTATAGCACCTGTAGAGGAATATTTTGTGTTTTATGAATATTTCAGAGACAATTTAGAAAAATCATTCATATCATGTATATTTACATCCATGGAAGTAAAATTGCTCATATATGTAATATCACAACATAACTAAAGTATTAAATCTTGCTTCTAAAGAGCAACAAATGAATTAAGAAATTCCAGAGAAGTTGAACTAAGCATTAGAATATATATATTTTGAACTGGACCTATGATTTCATTGTCATAGGAAATTCCTAGTAAGAAAAGTGCCAATTCAAGAATTTAAAGTCTGAGAGTGTCATAAGAGGGAACTATGAGGTCAAGAAGTAACTTGTCCAGAATATATGTGTGTGTATGTATATGTGTGTATATATATATGTGTGTGTGTGTGTGTGTTATATATACATATATATATACATATATCAATAGTATGACTTGAATCCTTGCTCTTTATAAGGTTTTGCTCTTTATAGGTTTGCTCTTTATGTACTGTATCTCTTCCTCACACTGTTTTTCCCCCTCATATGCCAGTATTAAATATAAATCTAACTTAAGAAATCTTTAACTTAAATTTCAGTAATATTTGTATTTTGTGAAGGAAGAGAAATTTGAATTCATTTGAATAGGTATAATAATCAATGAGTAAAGAGCAATTGTCTCACTATTATTTAAGACTAGAACAAGTTTGTTGCTAAGAAATAAATTACTCATTTTCTAAAAATATTATGCTACCAGAAAAGCTTATTATGTATAGAGATGTACATTGAAATAGATAATTATTCAAACTCCATTCTTCCCTAACTTTAAATCATCCTGGATATCTAGTACCTTTTTTTCTTAAACTTGAAACAAAGGAAAATAAGTCTAACAAAGTGGTGAATTACAAAGTCTTAACTGGTTTTTCAAAAAAGCAGAATAATTTTCGTGACTAACAACAAAAGGGAAAAGAGAAAATTTCTTTGACATACCCTGGATGACTTCCTAGCAAGGCATCCAGCTACCAGCCCCTGATAAGTTTATAATCTCTTCCCTCTGCCAAATTGTCCTGATCACAGAGTATAAGGTATTTGACAAGAGTTATATTGTGTCTCTGGTGATAGACATCATAACTTTCAAGGTAAAAATCATCTCAAGGTTCCAAAGGACTGCACAGTTCCTGTAGGAGGCTATATTAAAAAGTGACACAGACAGTAATCCTGATTCAGAGGAGGGGGAAACAGCTCCCAAGATTAGTGAACACAGAAACAGTTTATAGGGCAGTCCCAGACCTCTCATTCCTTTGGTTAAGCAATTCTTAACCTTTTTTGTGTAAGAGAGCTCTTTGGTCATCTAAGAAAGGGAATGGAGAGGGGAGGAGAAGAATAAGCATTTTTGTAGGGCTTATTATGTGGCAAACATGGTGCTACGTATTTTTATACATATTTCCCATTCTATACTCACAATTTTTGTTATTATCCATTTTGCCATTAAGGAAACTGAGAACAGAGGTTGTGACCACACAGCTAGTAAGTATCTGAGGCTGGATTAGCACTCAGGTTTTCCTGACTCCATGTCTACTTCTTTAATAAACAATAAAACATAACTGAGAACACTAAAAACATGCATATATGTGTGTATTCCTTCAATGTGTAATATAATGTCTTGCACATTTAGGGAGCTTGTTGGTTCCTATTTGCAGGGAAACCCACCAAGAAAATCTCATGATAATGAACCTCAAATAGATTTTCAGTAGTAGCTTAGTCAAAATGATATAAATGAAAAAATACAACATTTCTATTCTATAGTACAATCAAAGACTAAAAGCCTAACAGAATACTTCCAGGCTAAGATTAAATCTAATTTTTAGGCATTTCTTGCTTAAGAAAATATACATTCTTATCCCAGATTTCTATTTGATTTAGGATTAGAAAATCCTTGTAACTTCCATTTATTTTCCTTTGAAGGATATTATGCCCAAACCTAATTTGTGGTTATTTTATCAAAGGAATTTTATGGAAATGTGCACATATATTGAGCTACTATTATTTTTCTCTAGGTTCCAACTTCTTCCCTCCCCCCACAAACTTGAAAGTTTGCTATATATACTTTTGCCTTCACTATGTATTTGTGGCTGATTGTAAACCTACCAGCCTTCAAATCAACATATATCTATGTAGCATCTGAAGAAATAGTCTCAGACACACTTTGTCTATTCTTTCTAGGATAAATGTATGTGAAGATAGAAAGTGATCAGAAGACTACTGAAGCAATTTAATCTTTTCAATTCCCTAGTTTATCTGTATCAGTTTTTTTTATAGTTTTGAAGGGGATATACATGAAAACCTCCAAGGTTATGAAAACCTCCAAGTTAAAGTTGGTATATTGGGAGTATGGCTGGGATAAGAAACAGTTTCCTTGAAATATTACTTACTGACTCCAACCTTAGATAATAATATTGACTGATATTTTTCCTCTTTTTTAATTTTCTATTATCTTTGTAACAAATTTGACAGATGTGAGCATTCACACATTCACAGACTAGTAAAAGAAGACTTATTTGACACCCCAAATTTCTATTATATGCAACTTTGTAAAGCATATTTCATAATTAATATGGAAATATATTTTGTATGACTGCATATGTATAATCTATATCAAATTGTTTGCCTTTTCAATAAGACATGAGGGAAGAGAGGAAGGAAATTTGGAATTTGAAATTTAAAAAAAAACAAAGTTTGAAAGTTTTAGCATGTAATAGGAAAGAATAAAATATTTTTAAAATCAAAAAGTATATGTTAGATTTAATGCAATATTTCTAGAACAATTCTATTTCTTTCTGTGCTCCCTTTTGTTCTCCTCTGCTATAGTTTTTGTTCTATTATCATTATTGCCTTATTCCCCTATAAATCCCCCCCTAAAAATAAAAACCTTCCCTTATTACAAATCAGTATAGTTAAGCAAAACAAATTCACATATTGACCATGTCTAAAAATATCTGTCTCATTTTACACTTTTAATATATCATATCTTTAACAAGAAGTGAAGAACATAAATAATTATCACTCACAGCATAGTGGTTGATCATTGTATTGATCAGCATATTTTAAGACTTGTATAGTTGTTTTCCTTTACAATATTGTCATATAAATATTCTCCTGATTCTACTCTCATCAGTCTGTTGTATGCCCTTTTGACTCTGGCTTTCCACATGAATAAGAGTGAAAAGTGACTTCCAGAAATATCTATATAAGCACCAATCCATGCATAAGAGATTTTATGAAGAAAAAAATCCTTACCATGATTACTTTTTTCCAGTCTTACACCCTACCTGCCTTTTGGGACAAGTGGGCTTGCCCAAAAAATTAATGCCACTCAATCAATAATGTCATTTCTATTATCTAGGAACAATACCAAGCAAGCAACACCAAGCATCAGATATTAAGATAGATCCATCAATGACCCTGAGGTATAACCAATTCAGAACTATGCTCCTTTCAATTCTATATCACAAGGAATCATAAGTTACTAGAGGATGGATTTGAGCTGGCTAGCCCAAAAGACATGGTGTGGATGATTGAAATGAGGTGATAATAAGTCAAGAAAATGTTAGAAAGACACAGTAATTACATTGTTAATTAGATTGATATTGACAATGAATTAATAGAAACAACTTAAAGTACAATCCTTGTCATCATCATAAATTCTATGAAGTCCATGAAGGGAGCATCCAGAAAATGCTCAAATATTATCTAAAATGGCAAATGATTTATTGCACATTTTATTAATGACAGTAGATCATATAGTCTTTCAGTCATATGTAGAGAATAAACCATTGATCAAATCAAATGCAAAGCACAATCAATGGGGAAAATAGTTAATATCATTCTTAATGTGCAAAACATGCATGATTTCATTATTTCAAAGTATTTGGGACCTAGACACTGTAGTTAAGCAAGAAAATATATTAACTTAAGAAAAGGCATGTAGTAGATCAAGAGCTGTTTATTTTTTTCTACTTCATGAATACTTTTACAATCTAATGTAGTCCCCTGACCCCTTCCCAGAATTGGCTTTGAAATATAAAAATAAAATACCCAGCACTATAAAAAGACCAAATATATATACACACATATATATATATATATAAATCTTTTAAAATTATTTTGAAAGCTATATTCAATTATATTGGAATATAGTTTTCAAAATAATTTTTAAAGTTTTTTTTTTTAAACAAGACCAGAAACTTGAGAAGTCCTATTAACAATGCTAAAAACACAGAACCCAATGGCTCTAGTTCTGCATGGCTTTAAGTACTGGGATATGGATGATTAAAGATCACTGAGTGAAATTAACTACTTTGAAAATATGATAAATTCCAAGGATCAACAAAATACTTCCAATTTAATTCAGATCAATCAATTCAACAAGCATTTATCAAATGAATATTATATGCCTGGCATTATTTGATATGCTGAGCTAACAAATGAGAAAAATGAAACAGCACCTGCCATCAAGGAGTTTACATACTAATGGGACTAAAGACATATACTCACATAAAGATAAGCAAAATAAAAACAAAGTAATTTCAGGAGTTGGAAAGAACTAATAATCAGAAGAATCAGAAATAGCTTTTAAAATAAGTGCCAATTCAGATGATCCTAGAAGAGAGCAAAGAATTACAAGAGTTAGGCTTAAGGATAGAGGGTATAACATATGTATGTCAGACCAGATGAATAAAGCATCTATTGAGGATTTGCTATATGGAAAATATTTTCTGGTTATTAGAAAAAGTGTAAAGTTTAAAATGGACATACTACCATGAATCTTGCAGTAAAGAGAAGATGAAAAAAAGATAACTGTGCAGTACAAAAATAATAAATAATTGCATTGGAGAGATGGAAAGAAAGTACTATGTAAAATCCACAAGAAAAGGCCACCAGCCTACCTAGGTACTAGGTCTTTTTCTACCTCCGAATACAGATGTTTTCTACTTGACTTATATTCTTCCTTCTTCCCTCTAGCACTCTAGGCTTATGAAGCATACATTTCACTAATTAAAGTTTCATGGAAGAGAAGACATTTGAAATATCTTTTAAATGATGGGTAAAAAATCTAATAGGCAAAGATGGGAGAGAGCATATTCTTGGCATAAGTACAATCATGTCAACAAAAGAATAGTGATGGGATAGTAAAGGTTATATCTGGTGGAGAGCAGTTAATTAGTTTGGCTCCAGCAGAGAGGAAATAATGTAAAGTAGTATAAAATAAGGTTGGAAATGTAAAGTGGCTGGAGATTATGGAAGGACATTAATGCCTAACAAAAGAATTTAAACTTTACTCAGTAGACAATAGGTAACCATTGAAGAATTTTGAGCTGAAGAGTGATAAAATGAGGCTTATAAATAAGAAATATTGATCTAGCAAGAGTTTGAAATATATTTGAAAGGAAAGGGAGAAACAGAAAGGCATTTTAGAAATCTATTGTAATAATCTAGCAATAAAATAATAATACTGAAAATAGATAAATAGATAAATTTAAATATTTGAGAAATATAGAAGTAGAATCAATTAGATTTCATAAATCATCAGATATAAAAAAATAAAGGAAAAGCAACAGTCAAAGATGATACAAAATACTGGAATATGGGTAAAGTATGAAGTGATGTTATAAACTTGGTTTTTAGATGTAAATGAGAACTTAATAAATATTTAAAGGAATTGATTATGATGATGAATAAATAAATCATTTGAATTATTTGATATTTTAGGTAGGTAAGTAATAGGTAAATATATGGGTCTGGAATTTGACACAGAAATTAGGGCCAGAAGTATGGATCTGGGAGCAATCTGTAGAAACCCAACAGTTAAAGAAAAAGAACTTAATGACATGGCCAACTAAGGCAGTATAGAGAAAAAAGAGAACAGAGAGAAAAAAGAGAGCAGAGGATAAGTTTTGAGAGACACCATTTTGAAGGATCAGGAAAAAATAAGGATCTAGAAAAGGAACCAGAAAAGATTTTAGAGAAATAGAAGTAAAGATATCTGTGAAGTCAAGGAAATATTCAGAAAAAAGTAGTGGCCAGCATTGAATGCTACAGGGTGGAAAAAGCATTTTGATTTGACCAGAAAGTTGTTGGTAATTTTTTGAGAAATTTTGAGAAATGATTTTAAGTGAGGAAAGGGAAGAAAGAAAAAAGATTGTAAGAAGTGAAAGATAGTGTGGATGGTAAGAAAGTGAAGACACTGAGTAAAGATAGCTTTTTCAAGAAGTTTGTAGTATTGAAACTTATTAAGGCATAAGAAAGGGGCAAAAGAAAAACTAAAAAGAGATAATATTTATAAAGTGATTTGCAAATATTAAAGCACTATATAAATACTAGTTTTTATTACTAAAAAGAATTTGAAAAATCTAAATCTCTTCATAGACAAGAAAACAAGGAGAGAAATGGAAAAAATAACAGAGGGATAGATTAAAAATCAATAGTATAGGAGAAACTATGGATTAGAAAAAAGTGATATTAGATTAGAATGAAGAAAAGAATGTGATTAAGGAAAACTTATCCATTCTTTCTTCCCTAATCATTGAGGAATAAATATTCTTACTAAAACTAACTGCTCTAAGACATGCCGAGAATTAAGAATAACTGAGAAAACTTCCTGCATATGGCTACATATTCATTTAGTTACCAAGTCTTAATGATTCTACTTCCATAATAATTCTAGCAACCTTTTCTTTTTTTCCCCAATGTCTTCATCACCTTTCACCTAAAGTATTGTAATTGTCTCCAGAAATTTAAAAAAAAAAAAAAGTTGTTTCCAATCTCTCCTCTTTTTAATGTATTTTTATTAGGTATGATAAGTTACTTTGTTGAGGAGGGTGACTAGCAGTGTGTGAGCACCCTATTGCCGATTTTAATTAAGCTTTCTATTCTTAATTTACTGCTAAGTCCTCTTTCATATCTTTGTTTCAATAGATATTTTCCTTTCTCATTCTTATTTATCCTTCATACACCAATCGAAATGTTTCCTCATGTCACCTGTCAGTGACTCCCTACTGCCTATAGAATAAAAGAAAATATTTAACCTGTTCTTTAAGCTATTACAGTTTGATTCCAATTAACTGTTAAGAGGAGAACCAGGACTAAATGAAAGAGTCTGATGCCAGATTGCTAAAGCATTTATTGTCTGGGAAGAAAAACTTGCAAAGAAGCAGAGAGGGAGTGAGTTCTTAGCTGCTTAAAGGGAATAGGGAAAAAGGTGGTGTAATATGGTTTATAGAGGCTTTCAGATGGGCATCAAGCCTGAATGGGAGACTACATCTATAGACACAATAAATCCAGGGAGCAGAATGTTTAGAATCCTGAGCAAGGTCTTGAGTCTGCTGCTGCTGCTGCTCAAGGTTATCTTTGAGCAGGTCAAGGCTCTATAGTTTCTGGCAGCTACAGGCATCTGTACAGGAAATTACCCTTGTAATACATCACATTTTATTAGAAGGCTGGCTATCAGCAGGTCATGAAGTTATCTAGGAGAGTTCTAGAGTCATCTATCTACCATCTGCTAAAGAAGTCATTTGCTAAAGAGCCTTTGATATGTCAGTGGAAGGAATACCCACATTAGTAAAATCATAAATCTTTTGAAACATTAAAGCAAATGTATTCAGCAATAAAGTACAATCATGCTTAGTCTGTTTGTTGATAACAAGTTTTACATCCATTAAGGTGATGATAATGGGATCTTAAGAAAATTGAACAGTTGAAAATTGGGGGACCTTTTTTTTTCCTAATGCAAAAACATTTCAATTTAAAAGTCAAACTCTCACAGGTATATATCATCTGATCATTTGTCATTTTCAATGCCTATATTCTCTGGCTGTGAATAATGTATTGTGTTTTTCTGAGCTCACAGTGCAAGGTAACCGTATGCAACAGTACATTCAGAGGACAGAATACTACTGAGCATCCTTTCATCACTTGTTTCCTACCCGTGCAAGAATTTCACACTAACTTACACTAACATCAGAATTCTGTTGCTAGTTGAAGTCCATGATCAAGATTTCAGCAGAGGAGATCCACTTACTACTTTTTTTTTACAAATCCCCAATGATATTAGCATGGGCATAATGGTCATATTATGGGCTTCATAGAGGCAGAGTTTTCTGATGTTTCTAGAGCAAGTAGAAGAATCAAATGCTTCTAGCATATTGTTCTGAAGAGTGTAAATAATGGGATTAAATGCCATTTGAAGACCATCCCTGTCTCTGCTCCCAAGGATATAGAAAATTGTGCCAATAGCAACCTGCTCAATCATCTGTGTGAATTATTTTTAGCATGAGGTAACAGAGAAGCCTGTGAACCAGCTCTGCAAATCCATCGCCTCGCAGAAAGTAGAAGTACCCATCTTTGCTCCTATCTATACTCTTTCTTTCTATATTTTTATTAAATCCTCTGAAATTCCAAGTTTCCTAGAAGTTTTCAGCCTCCTAACCCTGAGCATGTCTCTATTTTGGTTATTGAGGCATAAGATTTATAAGATAGGAAATAATCAAACAATGTAAATCTCATGTGAAATTGAATATAATTTTCACTGTGGAATTTGAGTAAGCTTAGTCCTTTAAATGGATGCTTTGGGGAAAATTAAAGAGCATGATATCAATCAGTCAGCATTATAAAATTCTTATATGAATTAATTCTTATTCTACCCTGAAACAACAAAGTCAAAGAATCTGGTACTTCAAATTGCCACAGTAAAATTCTTCATGGTTCCTGTAAACCCAAAGACTTACAGAATCATTCAGACTACACTTTTCATCAATACTATCAGTAGATTAAATTCATAAGTCTAAACTTCACAAAAGGATTCAACAGCTTAAAAACATATTTGTTTATGATGAATAGAAATACCACTTCTATCAATTAAATTTAGAGGATCTGATACATGGACCCCTAATAATCATATTTGTGGAACACTTCCAGAAATGGAACAAGATGACAAGGATGTTATACATCCATAAGAAAAGAGCAAACAATTACCAAATACAAAACATCCCACATTCTCTCCTCCCCTCTAACTTGTTCAAATATTCCCAATATTTTTTTTGCTTAATTTTATTTTTACCTAATGATAATACCTGACTTTTTATTGTTTTTATCCTTTCCTGGATTCTGTCTCATTCCATCTTGATGGAATTTCAAAATGATAATTTTGATAATGATAATATTCAAAATGATAATTCAAAATGATAAACCAACAGTGTGTTTATTCAAGGTTCCACAGTGTTCTAGTGAGCATATAACACAAACTATCTTGTATGTTGAGTTTACAATAAAGTCCCTGATAGTGGCTATTGAATAAATTAATTTTGACAAGCACTAGCCAATAAAAATATAATTAGATATATATCTTTATGACGAAAAAGCTAAAGGAATCACTTCTAATAATGTTGTAGAAATCTTCACAATAATGTCATCAAAACTCAAAAAATCCTTGCTTCCCAGCTGAAACCAACTCTAGCTCACAATGTGGAAGATAGCATGCATAGCTTGCATATGTAAGGATACTGAGTAATGATTTTAAAAAGGGTCTTCTTGAAAGATTAAGATATTCAAAATTCATCAAAAGGAAAACAAGAACTGTCATTACTGTCTGCATAACCTGGCTGCAGGTGATCTTGATTATACACAGCAAAAAAATCCCTAGAGCTATATCATATTCAGAAAGTCAATATCAGGATGTCCCAGGATACTGTAGTTAACACCATATTTGGAAATGAATGCAAGGAAGAAATCAGTTCTCCTTGTAACATATTAATATTTGGTTGAGATACCTTCAAAGATGTTTTATCACAAAACATATTGACATTTCAAATTTAAAAGAATATGTCATTCACCAATCAATAAATGGTAAAAGGATATGAATAGACAATTTTCAGATAACAAAATTAAAGCCATATATATTCAAATGAAAAAATGCTCTAAATCACTATTGATTAGAGAAATGCAAATTAAAACAACTCAAGTACCACTTAACACCTCTCAGATTGGCTAAGATGACAGGAAAAGATAATGATAAATGTTAGAGAGGAGAAAAATGTAGAAAAATTAGTGAACATCCATTGTTGATGAAGTTGTGAAATGATCCACCTATTCTGGACTGCCATTTGGAACTATGCCCAAATAGATATAAAACCATGCATACCCATTGATCCTGCAGTGCTACTACTAGTAGGGTCTGTAACCCAAGGAAATAATAAAGGAAGTAAAAAGACTCACATATCCAAAAATGTTTGTAGCAGCTCTTTTGTGAGAGCAAAAAATTAGAAAATGAGTAGATGTCTATCAATTGAGGAATGGCTGAATAAGTTATGGTATATGAAAGTAATGGAATATTATTGTTCTATAAAAAAATGAATAAGCTGATTTTAGAAATGCCCAGAAAGACTTACATAAACTAATACTGAGTGAAACAAGCAGAACCAAGAACACATCATACACAGTAACAGCAAGACTATGAAAGATTAATCCTTCTCTGTGGTTCAGTGATCCAAAGCAATCCTAATAAACTTTGGAATAAAATGCCATCTGCATCCAGAGAGAGAACTATAGAGATTGAATATAAATCAACACATGGTATGTTTACTTTTTTCTTTTTCTTCTTTTTTTTTCCTCTTGTGGTGCTTCCCTTTTGTTCTGATTTTTCTCTTCCAACATGATTCATAAATGTATTAATAAATACACATGTATAAACAAAAAATGAAATTTTAAAAAAACTATTGTTAGCATTGAATTCAGCATGAATTAAGAAATAAAGTCTTATGAAACATAAAAAATAATATGACCAATACTATCCATATCTAGGTAACATATACCATGTCCACAAAGGACATGAATGAAAGTCACATATCATAACTGCACATGATGTTAGTATGAAGAAAAGAGGAAAACAGCATGTATATGTATGATAGCCACTTTCTGTGTGACTTTCATTCATGCTCTTCTCTCATGAAAATCAATAATTAGCTAATGAATAAAAATTCCAAGAGTACAAATCTTCATTAGTGATCTATTAACTAGTGATGGTTCTTGTCCTTAAAAAAACATCACTTCAAATAGTGCTTTGTATAGTAATGGTCCTTAATAAGTATTTGCTGAGTTGGATTAGATGAAGGTAAAACATGATACATCAGCACTATTTTAAGAGGCATGATTTATTCATTTTATTAATAATGTTAGTCTGTTACTAAAAGGATTGTCATTTGGCTATCTCTCTCTTAGACCAAAAACCAAAAATTGTGTGGACTCGCAGTTTATATGCTCTTTGAAGAGCAAGTTGTTCCTGAGGGTGGCATTCATTAGCTGTGTGACACTGAAATGTTCACTCTATTTCATCATCTACAAAATATTTACTTAACCTATGTCTTAGGGTTGTTTTAACCAAAGTACTTTGTAAACCCTAAAAAGCTAAGAATACACCATTGTTTTATTATTATTATTGCCCAAAATGTCATTTCATATTCAACAGATGGAATCAGTCATGCAACATCTCTAGATATACTTTGACAGTTTCTATTCAGATATATTGGAGGAATTCCAAGAAAAGCAAATATATCTGCGACTATTCTTTACCTGGTTCTATTTTTTTTTATTATCGCTAGTAAATCATCAATAAATATTAATGTTTCCAATTTACAGTAAAGGGCAGAAAATATGGTTTGCAAAACCATAAAACCACTACATAAAGCTTGTTCCTTTTGATATGCATTAAATATAATGTTATAGCACTTACAGAGCTCTGCTTTATAGTGTCCCCTTCTGAACCTCCCTCCAGTCTCCTCTGCATATTTTTTTCTTCTTTTTTTATTAAAGATTTTTATTTTCAATGCATATATATAGATAATTTTCAACATTCACCTTTGTAAAACCTTGAGTTCCACATTTTTTCTCCCTTCCTTCTCCCCAATCCCCTACATAGCAAGTAATCCAATATATGTCATACATATTCAATTCATTTTTATATATTTCCACA